>NC_143026.1:92714820-93014820 GCF_057628025.1 Oncorhynchus mykiss | reverse complement strand
AAAGTGGTAATCTGCTTGACACATTAAAGTTAAACATTAAACTTACCTTACAGATCACAAGGTCGGCATCCCGACTCCCGGATGCTGACCTTCTAGGCAGAGTTCTTCTGCCTCCATTTTTTTTATTGGCCAGTCTGAGATACAGCTTTTTCTTTGCATTGGTGACCATCAGTCAACATCTGCAGGTCTCACGTCCGTACAGCAGGCGATAGGACGAATACTCGGCGGTAGGACGAGTACTCTGTTTGAGAATCATACTTAGGTAGCCTGGGTTTCACTGTGTGTTTGTGGGTGTTTGTTTCCGTGTCTGTGTTTCGGTTTTCGTTCGTTTCACATTTATTGTTTTTGTATCCGTTGTGTTCATGTTAAGTATTTCTTATTAAAAGAACCGTGGACACTTACCACGCCGCATATTGGTCCTCCGATCTTTCTCGCCTCTCCTCTTCAGATGAAGAGGAGGAAAGCCTTTACAGAGGGTCTTGAGGGTCTGGTTGGTCCATTCATCCAAACCTGGAGGAGGGGGTAGGAAAGAAATATCTATTGACAATGTAAGATGTTGAAATATGTATGATTGTGTACCATGGAAAACAAAAAACGAATTGTAAAAAAAAAAACTAAAACAAACCATTGGTAACAGAAAATAACGTATAACATCCGTACCTTGAACCAGAGTTCACGACTTCGGTGATTTGAGATGACCTCAGGAGAACCGTGGGTTTTGAAAATGTCTGTCAATCATCGCCTTGGAGGTGGCCTCGCCAGTTTCATCCTTGATGGGTATCATACAAAACAAAAATCGGTTTGGTTCCTACCACCCTTTTTAATGGGTTACAGATGGGAATGGAGAGTTAAGCACGTTCTCTTCCTTTACTGACCTTAATGGGTATTGCCTCAACCCACTTGGTAAAGTGATTGGTCACCGTCAGACACCAGCTGTTGCCAATCCTGGATTTAGTGAAGAGTACAATGAGTTCCACCCCAAACATTTAAAGTGTTACAGAGAAGTTGACTTTATTCTCACCCGTATCTGTGTCCTACAGTATGCAGATTCTCATATGTGTAAGGATACTGACACACAAACACATTTCTATAATATTGAACTCTGTTGTCGTCAAATAAAAGCAGCCATCACAAAACAACTTAGTAAAATGTGACTTGTGCCACGGTGAAACAACTGATGGGTTGACCAATCATGTGCCACGGTGAAACAACTAATGGGTTGACCAATCATGTGCCACGGTGAAACAACTGATGGGTTGACCAATAATGTGCCACTTTTTAAAATATATATTTTTCCTTTATTTAACTAGGCAAGTCAGAGAACAAATTCTTATTTTCAGGGGCAGAACGACAGATTTGTACCTTGTCAGCTCGGGGATTTGAACTTGCGACCTTGTGGTTACTAGTCCAACGCTCTAACCACTAGGCTACCCTGCCGCCAAGGTGAAACAACTGATGGGTTGACCAATAATGTGCCACGGTGAAACAACTGATGGGTTGACCAATCATGTGCCACGGTGAAACAACTAATGGGTTGACCAATCATGTGCCACGGTGAAACAACTGATGGGTTGACCAATCATGTGCCACGGTGAAACAACTGATGGGTTGACCAATCATGTGCCACGGTGAAACAACTGATGGGTTGACCAATCATGTGCCACGGTGAAACAACTAATGGGCATCAACTCCGGCGCCACAGTCTTCACCCTCTCAAACTTCTGGCAGACTAGACAGGTACTGACCTTTAGGCACAACGTGGCACATTGAAACATTGTGTGCTCTCTGATATGACAGTCAATGTCAGATATAATAGAATGTGATTGATAAACAAAAGGTTATTTAATTTGCCCAGCTGTCCACATCCTTGACAATCCCACTCCAGAAGAAGCGTAGGTTTATTTTGCCAAGGATACGCTTCACTCCGAAATGGCCAGCATGCATCTCCATCAGCACGGCCTCCTACTCCGTAGTGAAAATCACCCTCCTGTGTGGCTGGCCATCCTTCCCCTGTGATTGCCTAACAAGTTGGAAGAGAAGAGTTGTTGAAATACTCAAGTCTAAGTAAATGTGCACTGCTATTTTTCTTACTTTCTTCCTCTCTCTCCCCCTCTCTACCCCCTCTCTCCCCCCTCTGCCGGTCCCCTCTCTCTGCCCCTCTCTCTCTCCCCCCTTTCTCTGCCCCCCCTCTCTCTCCCCCCTCTCTCTCGTCCTCTCTCTGTCCCCTCTCTCTCCACCCTCTCTCTCTCGCTCTGTCTGACTGTCTGTCTAGTAAAGACACCTAGTTAAGATCAGTTGGAATGACCATAATGGCTTACACCTATCCATTTGATTGGTCAGGGTTAACTTATAGCTAGATAGCTCATTATGACAGACACATAACTACATGTATAGCTAGTAACACGTAGATGACCAACTAACTAGACTGACAATAGGTTGTTGAAAAATGGTTTGGACACACCTACTCACTCAAGGGTTTTTCTTTATTTTTTAAAAATTTTTTCTACATTGTATAATAATAGCGAAGACATCAAAACTATGAAATAACACATATGGAATCATGCACTAACCAAAAAAGTGTTAAACAAATCCAAATATATTTGAGATTCTTCAAAGTTGCCTCCCTTTTGCCTTGATGACAGCTTTGCACACTCTTGGCATTCTCTCAACCATCTTCACCTGGAATGCTTTTCCAGCAGTCTTGAAGGAGTTCGCACATATGCTGAACACTTGTTGGCTGCTTTTCCTTCACTCTGTGGTCCAACTCATCCCAAACCATCTCAATTGAGTTGAGGTCGGGTGATTGTGGCGGTCAGGTCATCTGAAGCAGCATCATCACTCTCCTTCTTGGTCAAATAGCCCTTACACAGTCTGGAGGTGTGTTTTGGGTCATTGTCCTGTTGAAAAACAAATGATAGTCCCACTAAGAGCAAATCAGATGGGATGGTTACTCTGTGTCTTACAAAGACACGGCGGTTTGAACCAAAAATCTCAAATTTGGACTCATACGACCAAAGGACAGATTTCCACCGGTCCAATGTCTATTGCTCGTGTTTTTTGGCCCAATAAGTCTCTTCTTCTTATTGGTGTCCTAAAGTAGTGGTTTCTTTGCAGCAATTCGACCATGAAGGCCTGTTTCACTAAGTCTCTTCAGAACAGTTGATGTTGAGATGTGTCTGTTACTTGAACTTATCCTCTGCAGCAGAGGTAACTCTGGGTCTTTCTTTCCTGTGGCGGTCCTCATGAGAGCCAATTTCATCATAGCGCTGCACTTGAAGAAACGCTCACAGTTCTATACATTTTCCGCATTGACTGACTTTCATGTCTTCGAGTAATGATGGACTGTTGTTTCTCTTTGCTTATTTGAGCTGTTCTTCCCATAATATGGACTTGGTCTTTTAATTAACAAATATGGCTATCTTCTGTATACGACCCCTACCTTGTCACAGCACAACTGATTGGCTCAAACGCATTAAGAAGGAAGGAAATTCCACAAATGAACTTTTAACAAGGCACACCTGTTAATTGAAATGCATTCCAGGTGACTACCTCATGAAGCTGGTTGAGAGAATGCCAAGAGTGTGCAAAGCTGTCATCAATATATTTTGATTTGTTTAACAATGTTTTTGGTTTAAAATATGATTCCATACGTGTTATTTCATAGTTCTGATGTCTAAATAGTCAAACTAAAGAAAAACCCTTGAACGAATAGGTCCAAACTTTTGTCTGGTACTGTATACAAATCCTTCCAAATCCTTCCAAATCAAATGTTATTAGTCACATGCGCTGAGTACAACAGGTGTAATCCTTACTTATGAGCCCCTAACCAACAATGCAGTTTAAAAAAAAATACGGATAAGAATAAGAAATAAAAGTCACAAGTAATTAAAGAGCAGCAGTAAAATAACAACAGCGAGACTATATACAAGGGGGGTACTGGTACAGAGGCAATGTGTGGGGGCAACGGTTAGTTGAAGTAATATGTACATGTAGGTAGAGTTATTAAAGTGACTATGCATAGATGATAACAACAGAGAGTAGCAGCGGTGTAAGGGGGGGGGGGGAATGCAAATAGTCTGGGTCGCCATTTCATTAGGTGTTCAGGAGTCTTATGGATTGGGGGTAGAAGCTGTTTAAAAGTTAGAAGCCTCTTGGACCTAGACTTGGGGTCTGGTACCGCTTGCCGTGCGGTAGCAGAGAGAACAATCTTTGACTAGGGTGACTGGAGTCTTTGACAATTTATAGGCCCTTCCTCTGACACCACCTTGTATGGAGGTCCTGGATGGCAGGAAGTTTGGCCTCAGTGATGTACTGGGCCTTTCGCACCACCCTCTATAGTACCTTGCGGTCAGACGCCGAGCAGTTGCCATACCAGAGATTGCATCACCTGTGGATCTGTTGGGGCGGTATACAAAATGGAGTGGGTCCAGGGTTTTTGGGATAATGGTGTTGATGTGAGCCATGACCAGCCTTTCAAAGCACTTCATAGCTACAGATGTGAGTGCTACGGGTCGATAGTCGTTTAGGCAGGTTACCTTAGTGTTCTTGGGCACAGGTACTATAGTGGTCTGCTTAAACCATGTTGGTATTACAGACTCGGACAGGGAGAGGTTGAAAATGTCAGTGAAGACACTTGCCCGTTCGGTCAGCTCATGCTCGCAGTACACGTCCTGGTAATCCGTCTGGCCCAGCGGCCTTGTGAATGTTGACCTGTTTCAAGGTCTTACTCACATCGGCTGAGGAGAGCGTGATCACACAGTCTTCCAGAACAGCTTGTGCTCTCATGCATGTTTCAGTGTTATTTGCCTCGAAGTGAGCATAGAAGTAGTTTAGCTCGTCTGGTAGGCTTGTGTCACTGGGCAGCTCCTGGCTGTTCTTCCCTTTGTAGGCTGTAACGGTTTGCAAGCCCTGCCACATCCAACGATTGTCAGAGCCGGTGGTGTAAGATTCGATCTTAGTCAGGTATTGATGCTTTGCCTGTTTGATGGTTTGTTAGAGGGCATAGCGGGATTTCTTATAAGCTTATAAGATTTCTTATAAGCAAGGAGTCCCCCTCCTTGAAAGCGGCAGCTCTACCCATTAGCTCAGTGCGGATGTTGCCTGTAATCCATGACTTCTGGTTAGTGTATGTACTTACGGTCATTGTGAGGACGACGTCATCGATGCACTTATTGATGAAGCCAATGACTGATGTGGCGTACTCCTCAATGCCATTGGAGGAATCCCGGAACATATTCCAAGGGGTCGCTGCAAAACATTCTCTCTGCCCCATGGCAACATTTGTAGAATTGCATGAAACTGGTTATAAAATTGCTACGTTTTCTCTACGCCCCACGGCAAAATGTGTAGAAATTTAAAACGTAAATTTTTTCTCTCTCTCGCTTCGGGCCCCGAAAAAAGCTAGAGCCACGAGACTAAGGGAAGATTTAGACATTTTACTGCTAATTTATGATGTGTCCATATGCTATCTGTGGGGGGCTGACCTCCAGGGTGCCACCGACTGAAGTGTTTATATGTTATCATAGATCTCCTGTCTATGACCAACTCTATCAGACTTGATGATGAGACATAGGTGATTGACTGGAATTAGTGATTTGGAAATGTTAGATATGATAAATGCAGGGCCGGTCCTGGCCGTTTTGCCTCCCTAGGCAAGATAAAAAAAAATGTAATTTTTTGCCCTATGTGGTAGGCCTGCCATTTAGACACCAACAAAAATAGATACCCAAAAGACATTGGCATTGGTCCCCGTTTACTGGTGTGTAGCCTAGCATGTCTCGGGCCCGCAATGGAATTTTATGAATGTCCATCCATGTGGTAGGTCCACTGTTTGTAAAACAATCAATTTGGCTATTTAACTTTATCTTTTCGTGCTCTTTTCTGCCCTCAGTGCCCTGTTGATTAAATATAAACCCAAAATGCCAATGACAATAGTTATCTTAAAGTCTATCAGGAGCAAATAGTGGTCAGTGGTCACCTGTGATGTGATCTAACTCCTCTCTCTGATTGATTTGCTAAACCTTGGATGGATTGGGGTCTTGAGGTCAGTTGTCAACATGGATGCCTGACTGTCTGAAGGTAGAGAAGTAAAAGCTTGGGAGCAGGGGTCTTGACTTTTTTTGGTGCCATCACTATGAACATTTTTTTTTTATTAATTAGTCTCAGCAGCATACATATTTAATGGAAAGACGAATGGCCAAGCCTATGGAATAACAGCTGCATCGTGCAGAGCCAAGCCTATGGAATAACAGCTGCATCGTGCAGAGCCAAACCTATGGAATAACAGCTGCATCGTGCAGAGCCAAGCCTATGGAATAACAGATGCATCGTGCAGAGCCAAGCCTATGGAATAACAGATGCATCGTGCAGAGCCAAGCCTATGGAATAACAGCTGCATCGTGCAGAGCCAAGCCTATGGAATAACAGCTGCATCGTGCAGAGCCAAGCCTATGGAATAACAGCTGCATCGTGCAGAGCCAAGCCTATGGAATAACAGATGCATCGTGCAGAGCCAAACCTATGGAATAACAGCTGCATCGTGCAGAGCCAAGCCTATGGAATAACAGATGCATCGTGCAGAGCCAAGCCTATGGAATAACAGATGCATCGTGCAGAGCCAAGCCTATGGAATAACAGATGCATCGTGCAGAGCCAAGCCTATGGAATAACAGATGCATCGTGCAGAGCCAAGCCTATGGAATAACAGATGCATCGTGCAGAGCCAAGCCTATGGAATAACAGCTGCATCGTGCAGAGCCAAGCCTATGGAATAACAGCTGCATCGTGCAGAGCCAAGCCTATGGAATAACAGATGCATCGTGCAGAGCCAAGCCTATGGAATAACAGATGCATCGTGCAGAGCCAAGCCTATGGAATAACAGATGCATCGTGCAGAGCCAAGCCTATGGAATAACAGCTGCATCGTGCAGAGCCAAGCCTATGGAATAACAGCTGCATCGTGCAGAGCCAAGCCTATGGAATAACAGATGCATCGTGCAGAGCCAAGCCTATGGAATATCAGATGCATCGTGGAGAGCCAAGCCTATGGAATAACAGCTGCATCGTGCAGAGCCAAGCCTATGGAATAACAGCTGCATCGTGCAGAGCCAAGCCTATGGAATAACAGATGCATCGTGCAGAGCCAAGCCTTTGGAATAACAGCTGCATCATGCAGAGCCAAGCCTATGGAATAACAGCTGCATCGTGCAGAGCCAAACCTATGGAATAACAGCTGCATCGTGCAGAGCCAAGCCTATGGAATAACAGCTGCATCGTGCAGAGCCAAACCTATGGAATAACAGCTGCATCGTGCAGAGCCAAGCCTATGGAATAACAGATGCATTGTGCAGAGCCAGGCCTATGGAATAACAGTTGCATCGTGCAGAGCCAAGCCTATGGAATAACAGATGCATCGTGCAGAGCCAAGCCTATGGAATAACAGATGCATTGTGCAGAGCCAAGCCTATGGAATAACAGTTGCATCGTGCAGAGCCAAGCCTATGGAATAACAGATGCATCGTGCAGAGCCAAACCTATGGAATAACAGATGCATCGTGCAGAGCCAAGCCTATGGAATAACAGATGCATCGTGCAGAGCCAAGCCTATGGAATAACAGCTGCATCGTGCAGAGCCAAGCCTATGGAATAACAGCTGCATCGTGCAGAGCCAAGCCTATGGAATAACAGTTGCATCGTGCAGAGCCAAGCCTATGGAATAACAGATGCATTGTGCAGAGCCAAGCCTATGGAATAACAATAGGGCTTTTATTGCTCAATCTAATTCATGCTGATAAAAATAATCCATAAAACTAATGGACACATGCTCAAACTTGCACACTTTAGACACACTTAAAGGGGCAATCTGTAGTTGCTACATCCATTTTTGGACTTATAAATTATATATATATATATATAATATATATATATATAGAACGTTTATATATACAGTGGGGAGAACAAGTATTTGATACACTGCCGATTTTGCAGGTTTTCCTACTTACAAAGCATGTAGAGGTCTGTCATTTTTTATCATAGGTACACTTCAACTGTGAGAGACGGAATCTAAAACAAAAATCCAGAAAATCACATTGTATGATTTTTAAGTAATTAATTAGCATTTTATTGCATGACATAAGTATTTGATCACCTAGCAACCAGTAAGAATTCCGTCTCTCACAGACCTGTTAGTTTTTCTTTAAGAAGCCCTCCTGTTCTCCACTCATTACCTGTATTAACTGCACCTGTTTGAACTCGTTACCTGTATGAAAGACACCTGTTGTCACGTTCTGACCTTTACTTCCTTTGTTTTGTCTTTATTTAGTACGGTCAGGGCGTGAGTTGGGGTGGGCAGTCTATGTGTGTTTTTCTATGTTGGGGTTTTGAGTTCAACTTAGTATGGTTCTCAATCAAAGGCAAGTGTCGTTAGTTGTCTCTGATTGAGAATCATACTTAGGTGGCCTGGGTTTCACTTTTGGTTTGTGGGTGTTTGTTTTCCGTGTGTGTGTTTGTTGCCACACGGTACTGTTTCGGGTTTCGTTCGTTTTCTATTTTATTGTTTTGTAGTCTTCAGTTTTTGTCTTTAAATAAACATTATGAACACTTACCACGCTGCGCATTGGTCCTCCGATCCTTCTCGCTACTCCTCCTCAGGAGGAATGCCGTTACAGAAACACCCACCAACAAAGGACCAAGCAGCGTGGTAACAGGCAGCAGCAGCGGCAAAGACCACAGGACTCCTGGACAATGGAGGAGATTCTGGATGGCAAAGGACCCTGGGAACAGCCAAGGGAATATCGCCGCCCCAAAGCAGAGCTGGAGGCAGCGAAGGCAGAGAGGCGCTGGTATGAGGAGGTAGCACGGCAGCACGGCTGGAAGCGTGAGGCAGCCCCAAAAATGTCTTGGGGGGAGCACACGGGGAGTGTGGCGAAGCCAGGTAGGAGACCTGCGCCAACTTCCTGTGCTTACCGGAGGGCGAGAGAGACCGGGCAGGCACCGTGTTATGCGGTGGAGCGCACAGTTTCCCCAGTGCGGGTGCATAGCCCGGTGCGGTACATTCCAGCTCTGCGTATCGGCCAGGCTAGAGTGGGCATCGAGCCAGGTGCCATGAAGCCGGCTCTACGCATCTGGTCTCCATTGCGTCTCCTCGGGCCGGCGCACATGGCACCAGCCTTACGCATTTTGTCCCCGGTTCGCCAGCACAGCCCAGTGCAGGCTATTCCATCTCGCCGCACTGGCCTAGCTACGGGGAGCATTCAACCAGGTAAGATTGGGCAGGCTCGGTGCTCAAGAGCTCCAGTGCGCCTGCACGGTCCAGTCTACAGAGTGCCACCTCCACGCACCATCCCTCCGTTGGCAGCCCCCCGCACCAGGCTGTCTCTCCGTCTTCTGCCTACAGGTGTTCCCGCCAGTCCAGTACTGCTAGAGCCTTCCTCCTCTCCAGCGTCGTCTCCCATCTGTCCTGAGCCGCCAGAGTCTCCCGTCTGTCCTGAGCCGCCAGAGTCTCCCGTCTGTCCTGAGCCACCAGAGTCTCCCGTCTTTCCTGATCCGCCAGAGCCACCAGTCTGTCCTGAGCCGCCAGAGCCGCCAGTCAGCCAGGAGCCGCCAGTCAGCCAGGAGCCGCCAGAGCCGCCAGTCAGCCAGGAGCCGCCAGAGCCGCCAGTCAGCAGGAGCCGCCAGAGCCGCCAGTCAGCCAGGAGCCGCCAGAGCCGCCTGTCAGCCAGGAGCCGCCAGAGCTGTCAGCCAGCCAGGAGCTTCCAAAGCCTTCAGTCAGCCAGGAGCCGTCAGTCAGCCAGGAGCCACTAGAGCCGTCAGACAGCCAGGAGCTGCCAGAGCCGTCAGTCAGCCAGGCGATGCCAGAATCGCCCTTCACTCCGGAGCTGCCGGAGTCTCCCGCCTGTCCTGCGGGAAAAGGAAGAAGTTCAAGATGACGGTCAATCACCCTCGGTCTTGGGCTCCATGCAAGATCTCACCTCGTGGGGCATCAATGATCATGAGGAAGGTGAGGGATCAGCCCAGAACTACACGGCAGGACCTGGTCAATGACCTGAAGAGAGCTGGGACCACAGTCTCAAAGAAAACCATTAGTAACAAACTACGCCGTCATGGATTAAAACCCTGCAGCGCACGCAAGGTCCCCCTGCTCAAGCCAGCGCATGTCCAGGCCCATCTGAAGTTTGCCAATGACCATCTGGATGATCCAGAGGAGGAATGGGAGAAGGTCATGTGGTCTGATGAGACAAAAATAGAGCTTTTTGGTCTAAACTCCACTCCCCGTATTTAGAGGAAGAAGAAGGATGAGTACAACCCCAAGAACACCATCCCAACCGTGAAGCATGGAGGTGGAAACATCATTCTTTGGGGATGCTTTTCTGCAAAAGGGACAGGACGACTGCACCGTATTGAGGGGAGGATGGATGGGGCCATGTATCGCGAGATCTTGGCCAACAACCTCCTTCCCTCAGTAAGAGCATTGAAGATGGGTCATGGCTGGTTCTTCCAGCATGACAACGACCCGAAACACACAGCCAGGGCAACTAAGGAGTGGCTCCGTAAGACACATCTCAAGGTCCTGGAGTGGCCTAGCCAGTCTCCAGACCTGAACCCAATAGAAAATCTTTGGAGGGAGCTGAAAGTCCGTATTGCCCAGTGACAGCCCCGAAACCTGAAGGATCTGGAGAAGGTCTGTATGGAGGAGTGGGCCAAAATCCCTGCTGCAGTGTGTGTAAACCTGGTCAAGAACTACAGGAAGCGTATGATCTCTGTAATTGCAAACAAAGGTTTCTGTACCAAATATAAAGTTTTACTTTTCTGATGTATCAAATACTTATGTCATGCAATAAAATGCAAATTAATTACTTAAAAATCATACAATGTGATTTTCTGGATTTTTGTTTTAGATTCCGTCTCTCACAGTTGAAGTGTACCTATGATAAAAAATGACAGACCTCTACATGCTTTGTAAGTAGGAAAACCTGCAAAATCGGCAGTGTATCAAATACTTGTTCTCCCCACTGTATATATATACACACACACTACCGGTTAAAAGTTACAGAACACCTACTCATTCAAGGGTTTAGATTTATTTTTTTAAACTATTTTCTACATTGTAGTATAATAGGGAAGCAATCAAAAATACTATGAAATAACACATTTGGAAACTTGTAGTCATCAAAATAGTGTTGAACAAATCTAAATATATTTTATATTTGAGATTCTTCAAATAGCCACCCACAGCATTCTGCAGCGATACGCCATCCCATTTGGTTTGGGCTTAGTGGGACTATCATTTGTTTTTCAACAGGACAATGACCCAACACACTTCCAGGCTGTGTAAGGGCTATTTGACCAAGAAGGAGAGTGATGGAGTGCTGCATCAACTCATCACCTGACCACAACACAATTGAGATGGTTTGGGATGAGTTGGACCGTAGAGTGAAGGAAAAGCAGCCAACAAGTGCTTAGCATATGTGAGAACTCCTTCAAGACTGTTGGAAAAGCATTCCAGGCATAACTGATTGGGAGAATGCCAAGTGTGCAACGCTGTCATCAAGAATCTCCCTTTTAGATTTGAATTTTAGATTTGAATAATCTAAAATCTAAAATATATTTTGATTTGTTTAACACTTTTTTGGTCACTAAATAATTCCGTATGCGTGAACTTGTTTTATTCCCATGTTTGTGAACATTATCAATGTAAACAAACACTGTATAGCCTCATAGCATGGATAAAACAATTATTTTTATATCATGGATGGTCAGTCCTCGCATCCATTGCTCTGTCTATTAATCTGAGAGTGGTTACATTTCTCCAGGCCCATCCCTCAGCTTTTTTTTTTTTTACCAAAACAGAGACGGGGCAACCATTTTGTTATTGTTTCATCTGTGGATTTGCCCTTTAAACAGCTGCGTATTATTAAGATATCAAAGTGTAACCAACTAAAAGGTAAACAATAGGCCTTTAGCAAATGCAGCACATGGTATTTATTTTTCACAGGTAAATATAACTTTTCAGTGGTGCTCAAAGCCATCCAATGAGAATCAATGAGCCCAATCAGTCGTCCATGACAACAGAATCGTCAACAACAGAGTAGGGCTGGCTAATAACTCCTTAGTTTTGGGGTTATGCTCAGGTAAAACAATTTGGCCAATCTTTTCATCCATATTTCCAAGTCCTATTCTTGAAGATGAAGGGGTATAACATTTATTGGAATGAATGGAATTCTAATCGACTTATTTAGTTTTTAATGTAAAGATATCCAGTTGAAGTCGGAAGTTTACATACACTTAGGTTGGAGTCATTAAAACTCGTTTTTCTACCACTCCACAAATTTCTTGTTTACAAACTATAGTTTTGGTAAATTGGGTAGGACATCCACTTTGTGCATGACACAAGTAATTTTTCCAACAATTGTTTACAGACAGATTATTTCACCTATAATTCACTGTATTACAATTCCAGTGGGTCAGAAGTTTAGATACGTTAAGTTGACTGTGCCTTTAAACAGCTTGGAAAATTCTAGAAAATTATGTCATGGCTTTAGAAGCTTCTGATAGGCTAATTGACATCATTTGAGTCAGTTGGAGGTGTTCCTGTGGATGTATTTCAAGGCCTACCTTCAAACTCAGTGCCTCTTTGCTTGACATCATGGAAAAATCAAACAAAATCAGAAAAGACCTCAGAAAAACAATTGTAGACCTCCACAAGTCTTGTTCATCATTGGGAACAATTTCCAAATGCCTGAAGGTACAATGTTAATCTGTACAAACAATAGTACGCAAGTGTAAACACCATGCGACCGCGCAGCTGTCATACCGCTCAGGAAGGAGACGCGTGCTGTCTCCTAGAGATTAACGTACTGTACTTTGGTGCGAAAAGTGCAAATAAATCCCAGAACAACAGCAAAGGACCTTGTGAAGATGATGGAGGAAACAGGTACAAAAGTATCTATATCCACAGTAAAACGAGTTCTATATCGACATAACCTGAAAGGCCGCTCAGCAAGGAAGCCACTGCTCCAAAACCGCCATAAAAAAGCCAGACTACGGTTTGCAACTGCACATGAGGACAAAAATCGTACTTTGTAGAGAAATGTCGTCTGGTCTGATGAAACAAAAATAGAACTGTTTGGCCATAATGACCATCATTATGTCGGAGGGAAAAGGGGGAGGCTTTGGGAAGCACGGGCTGGCAGCATCATGTTGTGGGGGTGCTTTGCTGCAGGAGGGACTGGTGCACTTCACAAAATAGATGGCATCACGAGGGAGGAAAATTATGTGTATATATTGAAGCAACATCTGAAGACATCAGTCAGGAAGTTAAAGCTTGGTCGCAAATGGGTCTTCTAAATGGACAATGACCCCAAGCATACTTCCAAATTTGTGGCAAAATGGCTTAAGGACAACAAAGTCAAGGTATTGGAGTGGCCATCACAAAGCCCTGACCTCATTCCTATAGAAAATTTGTGGGCAGAACTGAAAAAGCGTGTGCGAGCAAGGAGGCCTACAAACCTGACTCAGTTACACCAGCTCTGTCAGGAGGAATGGGCCAAAATTCACCCAACTTATTGAGGGAAGCTTGTGGAAGGCTACCTGAAACGTTTGACCCAAGTTAAACAATTTAAAGGCAATGCTACCAAATACTAATTGAGTGCATATAAACTTCTGACCCACTGGGAATGTGATGAAAGAAATAAAAGTTGAAATAAATAATTCTCCCTACAATTATTCTGTCATTTCACATTATTAAAATAAAGTGGTGATCCTAACTGAACTAAGACAGGGACTTTTTACTAGGATTAAATGTCAGGAATTGTGAAAAACTGAGTTTAAATGTATTTGGCTAAGGTGTATGTAAACTTCCGACTTCAACTGTAATTTAAGCGTATTATTATTATATGTAGTAGAAAGCGATGGGTTAGAAGAAGCCTACATAACCAACCCATAAAATAAAATGTAACATCCATATATGGCCAGCTATGTTAATGTTAACATTGATTTATCCTGCAAATAGATGTCATTCAATTGGTAATACACATGTATGTCTTCTTCTAATGCATCTTAAGGGGAAAGTAATCTAACAGTAACGGAACGTAATCAGATAACGTTACTGAGTCTGGGTAATCCAAAAGTTGTGTTACTGATTACTTGAACAGGTAACTAGTAACTGATTACAATTAGAAAGTAACCGACTCAACCCTGTATATAAAATGGACATATCTATTTGAATACAGACTAGCTCAAATTATTAGCTGTCATTGAAAATGGCTACCAAATGGATCATAATTATCTGGTAAAAAAAAGTGGTTGTGCAAAAACACACGTTCGCACCCCTATTTTGGAAGTGGGATGCAGCCGCTCCGTTTGCTCCATTGCTAAAGGCGCCGATAATTGTCAAGACTTATTTATCAGAAAGTATCTGTCCAAAAGGTTTATTCGTCATTCATTCATTTATCCTTCATTTATAATGGCGTATTTATAAGGAAATGTGAATGAGTTGGACTATCAAAAATAGATATTCATTTTAAAGCACAGATATGTAAAGTAAATAAAGTAAAATGCATACGTGTACATTTGATTATACTAAAGGCGTCATCGAGTGCTTCACGAATCCTATAGCCACATCATCGACCGAGAACTAGGGGTTAACTATCTGCGACAGTGCAACAACAATGTAACAACTGGTTTAAAACGACACATAGTTGGCTACAATGTTGCAAAACGCATGAAATGTCATCTGAGAATACTTGTTACAGTCACTCATCGCATTTTCGGCTACAGTTACCGCATCAGAAATAGCGACAAAAAAAAAACTGAATTGTAGCTACTCGGGGTTTATGAAACGTCATCTTTCGTCAAGAGTTTAATAATGTGTGTTTGATTTCTCAAGCTGTAGGATTTAAAAAAAAAACTATTCGGTATAAAACTGAAACATTTCAGATACATACACCACACGATTAAATCATAATCAAATGTAGTCATAGTGTTACAATGAAAATATACTATTTTATTTTTCTTCTCACTGTATGACAAATCTGTGATCTGTAATCAGAGGCTCTTTGGCGTGACGTTAGAGGATAGGATTGGAGGGTGGTGCAGGTATATAGCCCTCCTTCGGCCTACACTTCCACCTTCTCGCCAGTGGAGTTTCAGCACAGCTTCTGCACCACCCAGGGCAGACGAGAACATAAACACGAGTAAGTAGCTAAGAAATTGTTTCACAATGTAACGTGTACGAGGAACATTAAAGACGATGTGCTCATTATTTCCGTCGACATTTAGCCAATTTGGAGGGGCTGATAGTTTTGTCGAGGACGCAGTGAAATATTATCACTGTCTTAAAAAAAAAAAGTGTGCTCTGGCCTGAGTCGACTCCATGTCATTTCTGCCCTTGTTCGGCTGCCTTAATGCCTACGTGGACTTTGTGTAGCTTTTATTGTGGATGCTAACGTTTCCGTATTAAAATGGGAGAATATATGTAGCTATCAATTTATTTTTTGATTTTTAAAAAAGAAATAAAATGTAAGACCTAAACACTGTTCTCGATTTCATGTTTTTTTTTTTAATGTTATTACATTTTTAATAATGAGTTTCACTGGTACAACTGGTTGTTAGCCTCCGGAGCTAGTTAGCCGCTTAGCACTGCAGCTACGTGTCATTACCGCCGACGGTCCAAGTTTTATACCAGTTTTATTACCGAGGAAACTAATGCGACGACACAAAGTTTTTCAGTACAAGTAATGTCTCACAAACACAAAACGCAATAGGGCGTTTACATTTACCTTCTTTTTTTTTTTTTTTACTGGAATGCAATTATTTTTTTATTTTATTTTTTTATTTTTCTAATACTTCGCAAATAACGTTTTTTATTTAGATATGTTTTATGTTAAATCGTCCATTTGTCGACGCAGTTACTAGCCGTGGTGGTGGGAACCAGGGAATATTGGCTTATCTATTTTAACATGTCTTTGCTCGGTTAGCTAGCTAGCTACCTTATATATATTCATCTGTCGTGTTATAGTCTGTCAAATTTTCCACATCGTTTGATTTTTTTTTTTAGCTAGGTAATTATGTATATTTGTTTTGTTTTTGGTTCAACGCTAGCCAGCTAACTAGCTATTTTTTTTGCTAGCTTGTGAATGAGGGAGAGAAGTAGGCCAGTGGGCTAGCTAACGTTAGCTAGCTATGTCTTGTTTAGCTTTTCAGCTGCAAAACACCAACACGTTAAATCTATCACTGTTGACGAACTAGGGTGAAAGTTCAATAAATGCCTGTTTATATGAATGAGGCTAATTTAGCATTAGATTTTAAAGGCCAAATTTAATGGAGTCTGTGGTCCTCACTGGAATAGGTATCAACGTACACCTCATTAGGCTAATATGACAAAGCTGGCCAAGTCTAGTAGTAGAATATAATACTTAGTGGTCAATACAATGGTCTAATATCAAACAACAATGTTTGGTTTATCTATTTCTAAACTACATTTTACCTTCAAGCAAGTAGGCCCAGATTTGTATGCTAGCTACTTCTATAGGGGGATCCCTCCAGCCATTAATTGGATGTCAAAGCTTAGTTTAATTTTCCCCCCCCCCCCCACCCCATAAATCCTCACATGTGAATATACCACTTAATCTATTAATTGAATGTCCAGTATTTTATCACGTGACTGTCTGTTGTGAAACCAGTATGTTTTATTTATTAATTGTGCTTTTCAGGCAAAAGCTGGCAGGCTGACACGAACAGGCAGCTTTACAGGACGGATTATCTGGTAACTGACCATTTAGCTGGTAAGAAGTGACACTACTCTAAGCTCTTAATTATAGCCATGCTGCAGTCTCTTCTAACCTGCAGTTTTCAAATGGAAAGGCAGTGGAATAGATGGCCTTGTTGGCCACATCCACTGGCTCAGTAATTAAAGATCAAAAGCTGACAATTTACTTTTTGAATACTAGAGAGGGGGAGAGAGGGGGGGGTGGCACGCTATATATTATTGGGTCAATCACAAACCAGATGCTTGTCAGATTTATCTGGATTTCATTGCAATACTTTGAATCAGTGTATACAGTACCAGTCAAGTAGGTGGACACACCTACTAATTCCAGGGTTTTTCTTTTCTTTTGACCATTTTCTACATTGCAGAACAATAGTGATGATATCAAACCTATGAAATCACACACATGGAAGCATATAGTGACCAAAATAGTGTTAAACAACAAAATATATTTGATATTCTTCCAAGTAGCCACCCTTTGCCTTGATGACAGCTTTGCACACTCTTGGTATTCTCTCAACTAGCTTCATGACATTTCAATTAACAGGTGTACCTTAAGTTACTTTGTGGAATTTCTTTCCTTAATAATGCATTTGTGTCAATCAGTTGTGATGTGACAAGGTAGGGGTGGTGTTTGTTAAAAGACCAAATCCATATTATGGCAAGAACAGGTCAAATAAGCAAAGAGAAAATACAGTCCATCATTACTTTGACTGACCTCCAGGTTTTAATCTGGAGAATCTCAAGAACTTTGAAAGTTTCTTCAGGTGCAGTCGCAAAAACCATCAAGCGGAATAATGAAACTGTCTCTCATGAGGACCTGCCACAGGAAAAGAAGACCCAGAATTACCTCTGCTGCAGAGGACAAGTTCATTAGAGTTACCAGGCCTCAGAAATTGCAGCCCAAATAAATGCTTCACAGACTTCAAGTAACAGACAGATATCAACATCAACTGTTCAGAGGAGACTGCGTGAATCAGGCCTTCATGGTTGAATTGCTGCGAAGAAACCGCTACTAAATGACAACTATAAGAAGAGACTGGCTTGGGCCAAGAAACACGAGCAATTGACGTTAGACCGGTGGACATCTGTCATTTGGTCAGTCCAAATTTGAGCTTTTTTTGGTTCCAACCGCTGTGTCTTTGTGAGATGCAGAGTCTGAATGGCTGATCTCCATATGTGTGTTTCCTACCGTGAAGCATGGAGGAGGAAGTGTGGGTGCTTTGCTGGTGACACTCTGGGAATTTTATTTAGAATTCAAGGCATGCTTAACCAGCATGGCTACCATAGTATTCTGCAGCTATACGCCATCCCATCTGGTTTGCGCTTCGTGGGACTATCATTTTTTTTTCTCTCAACAGGACAATAACACAAAACACACCTCCGGGCTGTGTAAGGGTTATTTGACCAAGGAGAGTGATGGAGTGCTGCATCGGATGACCTGGCCTCCACAATCACCTGACCTACACCCAATTTGAAGTGGTTTTGGATAAGTTGGACTACAGAGTGAAGAAAAAGCAGCCAAGAAGTGCTCAGCACATGTTGAACTTCAAGACTGAAAAAGCATTCAAATCAAATGTATTTTATATAGCCCTTCGTACATCAGCTGATGTCTCAAAGTGCTGTACAGAAACCCAGCCTAAAACCCCCAAACGGCAAGCAATGCAGGTGTAGAAGCATTCCTCGTGAAGCTGGTTGAGTGTGCTTGTCTGGATGACAGCTAAGAGGGGGAGGGGGGGGGGGGGGGGGGGTGTGAATTATTCCATTTGTTATTTCATAGTGTAACAGTATAATTTTAGACCGTCCCCTCGCCCATACCCGGGCGCGAACTAGGGACCTTCTGCACACATCAACAGTCACCCTCGAAGCATCGTTACCCATCGCTCCACAAAAGCCGCGGCCCTTGCAGAGCAAGGGGAACTACTACTTCAAGGTCTCAGAGCAAGTGACGTCACTGATTGAAACGCTATTTACCGCCCACGCTAACTAACTAAGCTAGCCGTTTCACATCCGTTACAATAGCTTTGTCGTCACTATTCTACAATGTAAAAAAATTAATTAAAGAAACCCTTCAATGAATGCGTGTCCAAACTTTTGACTGGTACTGTATATAACATTCTCAAATAATCTTTCTAGAGAAGGCTTGAAACACTTCAGTAGTCTACCTTGTGAAATCTTTTCAACGTTTTACATTTTTCGTTTCCAGGCTGTTTTTCTTGCTCCATGTTAAACCAATGAGGCGCCAGTAGTATGGCTTTCCTGGGCTGGCCTGTATGTAGTTCACTGTGCTAAAGCACCACTGACTCGGCCTGCTCAGCCTTAAAGATGCCTAGCCTAGAAGGAAGAGGCCCCTTAAAGGGTGCTGCTCTGGAAAGCATGTGAATACAGCTGTACTAATGCCATGCTAAGGATCCCAGGCACCATCTCCACTGACTGTGCTGTGTGCCAGTACAAAATATAATTACTAGAGTGGACCTTCCCATTCAAGTAGATGTTATGTGATTGGTTTGATTCTATTTTGAATGTATAAAGCCCCCCCCCCCACACACTGCTTCTCATTCATTTGAAGCAAAACTAGTTTGCAGAGGAATAGCCTAGTAAATGTTCTCAGGCCCCCCCCCCTTTGCCAAATCCTAACCTTAACCATTAGTGGGGCAAGTACAAAACTGACCCAAGTGGAGTGTCCTGGGAGAACTTCACCCTACACCTAGCGCATGTGCTAAGGGTCTAGTCTGATCTACTTGGTTAGGACTGGGGAGGGGGAAGCTGATCCTGGATCTGTACCTAGGGGAAGCTCCAGTGGGTGGATGAACTGAACGGGTCAGCGGGGAAATCCTCTTAACCTTGGAAAGCTCATTCACCCAGCTTAGAAAGGCCTAGGCCAACAACTCAACTTAGTTGTTCAAATCAATGTATTTGTCAAGTGCCGAATACAACAAGTGTAGACCTTACTGTGAAATGCTAACTTACAAGCACTTAAACCAGTTCATGAAGTGTTAAGAAAATATTTACCAAATAAACTAAAGTAAGAAAAGTAACACAATAAAATAAGAGGCGATATACACAGGGGTTACCGGTACCTAGTCAATGTGTGGGGGTACAGGTTAGTCGAGGTAATTTGTTCATGTAGGTAGTGGTGAAGTTTACCCTAGGTACAGATCTAGGCTCCACTTCCCCTCCCCTAGCCCAGAGGCAGGCAGATGTCAATTTTGATTAGTTTCCATCTTACTGTCCAGATGAATTTGCATGCAGCCGGCAATACACTCATATCTCACGTGGACAGGTTTAAACATAGGACTTTCTCCAGTTAGGCTGTAATGGTGTGAATTTCTTAACTAGACTAAAAAATATGAATTCTTTCTGTAAAACACCATTTTCCATCACCGTGATAAAGTGGCTAATGCCTAGGAATGCTAGTTCCGGATGTTGTGTATCGCGGTCAGCCAATCAGGTTGCAGCAGTCTGTTTACCTCTTGCTGAACCTACAACATCAGGAAGTAGCATTAGCCACTAACATGGTGACGGAAATGGCGTTTCATTAAGAAAGTACACGTTTTCCAATATTTATTTTTCCTTCTCGCCATTAAATCTAGTTAAGGAGGAAATCGACACTTTTGCAACCTGAATGGAGAATTTAATTTATATTTTATTTTTATTAAAGGTACAAACCGGTCCATTGGCTGTGTTGCTTGCTGCGTACAATGCGTTTTGGACGGTAAATTGAAACCATCCACACCAGATTAATATCGCTATCAGCAGGCCTTTAGGTTCACCCCCAATCCTAACCTTAACATTTAGTGTGGGAAATGCTGAACTGAACAGAGATCAGTGTGTAGTGTCAACATCACATGTTGCTACTGCAATGAGTCAGTTTGTCCTCTTGGTTATGCTAAATTGGCCTAATCTGTGCACTAAAGCTATTTGTCAAGACATTCTAAGAAAGTGTTGCTGTGTGAAATAGGTAATAGCTAGAACATAGATTATCCCTCCTGGAAAGGCATGGCTTCTTTTGATAACGGTAGATAAGACAGTGGGGCCTAACATCAAAGTCCATTCAAGCTGATAAATGTGTTTTTGTACTACTATATATTTAACCCTAAACTATAAGTGGTTTATTTGTTTTCATGGTTTATTGTATTTTCTAGCCATGAGACAAGGCCTTATATAAAGACATCAATGATTTTTAATGATCTTGCCCTTTTTGAGTCTGTCATGTCTTAGCTATGCAGGCTATTTTGTTGTATTTTTTTTAACCCTGATTTAACGATGACCTCTTTTCCTTTACTAGTGACACACTCGTACTCCGTGTAAACGTGGGATTTCGACCATGAGCTCAGTCGCTGTACTTACGCAGGAAAGCTTCAACGAGCACCGCTCTGGGCTCGTTGCAGAGCAGGCAGGTGGTGAGTTTTTTTTTATTTGTTCCTCTGGGTAGAGTAGTCTGGCGTTCAGTTATCAATGACCATCTCAACAAATATGCTACCTAAGACAAGACAAGACATGAGTTGTGTTAACTGCCGTTTAACCGATCATGTACCTGTCATTTATCAGACAATCGTAGTCAGTGATTTTTTTATTTTTTTTAATATTTTTTTTTAATATGGTGGCTTGTTTCTAATGGTTCTGACACAGGGTCTAGTTCTGCTGGAGATGAGGAGGCCCCAGCCTACAAGGATGCCTTCCCTCCGCTGCCTGAGAAGGCTGCTTCACCCGAGGGGACCCAGGAACCAGTCAATGCCTGGACCTCCAAGATCCGGCCCCTCAAATCCTCTGTCATCACCCAGGTAGCTACGCCCCTCTGTCGTCGCCCAGGTAGCTACGCCCCCTCTGTCGTCGCCCAGGTAGCTACGCCCCCTCTGTCGTCGTCCAGGTAGCTACGCCCCCTCTGTCGTCGCCCAGGTAGCTACGCCCCCTCTGTCGTCGCCCAGGTAGCTACGCCCCCTCTGTCGTCGCCCAGGTAGCTACGCCCCCTCTGTCGTCGCCCAGGTAGCTACGCCCCCTCTGTCGTCGCCCAGGTAGCTACGCCCCCTCTGTCGTCGCCCAGGTAGCTACGCCCCCTCTGTCGTCGCCCAGGTAGCTACGCCCCCTCTGTCGTCGCCCAGGTAGCTACGCCCCCTCTGTCGTCGCCCAGGTAGCTACGCCCCCTCTGTCGTCGCCCAGGTAGCTACGCCCCCTCTGTCGTCGCCCAGGTAGCTACGCCCCTCTGTCGTCGCCCAGGTTAGCTACGCCCCCTCTGTCGTCGCCCAGGTAGCTACGCCCCCTCTGTCGTCGCCCAGGTAGCTACGCCCCCTCTGTCGTCGCCCAGGTAGCTACGCCCCCTCTGTCGTCGCCCAGGTTAGCTACGCCCCCTCTGTCGTCACCCAGGTTAGCTGCAGCATTTACGCAACACTTTGTTGCATTGGAGGAGTAAGAAACTGTTGTTGTAGCAAATGGTATCCCTAATTTCCATATAGTGCACTACTATTGACCAGAGCCCATAGAGCTGTGGTCTAAAGAAGTGCACTATGTAGGGAATAGGGATACCATTGGGGACACTGCACCATGTTTGTTGTAGCGAATAACACTTCCTTCTGCCTTTGGTAAACCTGGGTGTGTAGACCTTTAAAAAGTCTATTCAAACATGTGATGTTTGCTCTCTGCTAACTTATGACTCTCGCTAGGTTTTCCACGTTCCTCTGGAAGAGCGCAAGTACAAGGACATCAACCAGTTCGGTGAAGGAGATCAGGCGAAGGTCTGTGTGGACATCATGCATAAGACTGGAGCCCACCTGGAACTCTCCATGGCTAAAGACCAGGGCCTGTCCATCATGGTGTCTGGGAAACTGGACGCAGTGATGAAAGCCCGCAAGGAGATTGTGTCCCGACTGCAGACTCAGGTCAGTGTAGCTGGTGTCCCGACTGCAGACTCCGGTCTGTGTAGATGGGATGAGTTCTTATTTGGTTGTTGTATTCATTATAACAATATAGGTTGCATTGTATATATCAGAGATGCATTTAGACTGATCTTTGTGATTTCCCAACTGTTGTACTATTAGTGTGTGGTTTTGAGGCCCCCACCTCAGGACTCCCTGGGGAAAAAAAGTGTCAATTCTTACTGAGTGGACTATCAAGGCTAAATAAATAAAAATGAAATGAGTCATCACATTTCAATATGAATTCATGCACTGTTACTGAAGTTAATCGAAGGTGACTACTTTTATTTATTTACCTTTGTGGTAATATTAACTTAGGTTTATAAACATATTTTCCTTCATGTTGCTTTTAAAATATATATAATTTCTTTTTTTACACCAGGCTTCAGCTACTGTGGCAATCCCCAAAGAACACCATCGCTTTGTCATCGGCAAGAATGGGGAGAAGCTGCAGGAGTTGGAGCTCAAGACTGCCACCAAGATCCAGATTCCAAGACCAGATGACCCCAGCAACCATATCAAGATCTCGGGCACCAAGGAGGGCCTGGAGAAGGCCAAGCACGAGATTCTGCTCATCTCTGCCGAGCAGGTAGCCAACCTGGTGTCGTATCAGTCACCTAGCGATCGCTCTAGTGTCATCGTCTAGAACAACTTAGCGAGTGGAGAGTAAACTATCACACAATGACCTCTTTAACTCGCTATGGAATCCTTTGCGGCACAACATTTTTTTTTTCCACTTCAGGTCATATCTGTTACCTTTTTATCTAAAACTATCTTTTTATAATTTCGGCCATTTTTTTTTAAGTTAACCACCCCACTTAATGAACATGCCCCTATACCACTAACGCTAGCCTCGCTGTAATTACACTGCCATGAACACAGTTCGGAAAGCGAGCCAGTTCAGTTTGTGAAATTGTTATATCAGTCCGACGTGTTGGACAACCTAGCTGACGACTGTCTGCTCTCTGCCCCCCCCCCTTCTCCAGGACAAGCGTGCTGTGGAGAGGGTGAACATCGACAAGGTGTTCCACCCCTTCATCACTGGTGCCTACAACAAGCTGGTGGCAGATATGATGCAGGAGACGGGAGCCCGCATCAACGTCCCTCCACCCAGCGTCAATAAGACGGAGATCGTCATTACTGGGGAGAAAGAGCAGGTGGCCCTTGCTGTGGCTATGATCAAGAAGATTTATGAGGGGAAGGTGTGTAAGGTCTATGCTCTGTCGTCTTCAACAGGATTTTAATATGAAATGTTATGGTCCTTTTGAACCTGCTTTATGGCAAATATTACTATTGCTATGATGAATGTGATTGGAGGGGAAGGTACAGTCGAAGTCAGTTTATATACACTTAGGTTGGAGTCATGAACTCGTTTTTCAACCACTCCACACATGTCTTGTTAACAAACTATAGTTTTGGTAAGTTGGTGAGGGCATCTACTTTGTCCATGACACAAGTCATTATTCCAACAATTGTTTAGACTGATTATTTCACTTATAACAATTCCAGTGGGTCAGAAGTTTACATACACTAAGTTGACTGTGCCTTTAAACAGCTTGGAAAATTCCAGAAAATTATTTTATGGCTTTAGAAGCTTCTGATAGGCTAGTTGACTTCATTTGAGTCAATTAGAGGTGTCTGGTTCATCCTTGGGAGCAATTTCCAAATGCCTGAAGGTACCACGTTCATCTATACAAACTATAGTACGCAAGTATAAACACCATGGGATCACACAGACGTCATACCGCTCAGGAAGGAGACACGTTCTGTCTTCTAGAGATGAACGTACTTTGGTGCGAAATGTGCAAATCAATCCCAGACCAACAGCAAAGGACCTTGTGAAGATGCTGGAGGAAAAAGGTATAAAAGTATCTATATCCACAGTAAAATGAGTCCTACATTGACATAACCTAAAAGGCCGCTCAGCAAGGAAGCCACTGCTCCAAAACCGCCATTAAAAAATTCCAGACTACGGTTTGCAACTGCACATGGGGGACAAAGATTGTATTTTTTTGAGAAATGTCCTCTAGTAACTGTTTGGCCATAAGGACCATCGTTATGTTGGAGGAAAAAGGGGGGGGCTTGCAAGCCGAAGAACACCATCCCAACCGTGAAGCTCGGGGGTGGCAGCATCATGTGGGGGTGCGTTGTTGCAGGAGGGACTGGTGCACTTCACTTAATTTTCCTCCCTCATGATGCCATCTGTTATGTGGATATATTGAAGCAACATCTCAAGAAATCAGTCGGTAAGTTAAAGCTTGGTCGCAAATGGGTCTTCCAAATGGACAATGACCCCCAAGCGCTGAAAAGGTGTGTGAGCAAGGAGGCCTAAAAATCCTGACTGTTATACCAGCTCTGTCAGGAGGAATGGGCTGAAATTCACCCAATTTATTGTGGGAAGCTTGTGGAAGGCCACCTGAAATGTTTGACCCAAGTTAAACAATTTTAAGGCAATGCTACCAAATACTAATTGAGTTTATGTAGACTTCTGACCCACTGGGAATGTGATGAAAGAAATAAAAGCTGAAATAAATTATTCTCTATTCTGACATTTCACATTCTTAAAATAAAGTGGTGACCCTAACTGACCTAAAACAGGGATTTTTTTACTAGGATTAAATATCAGGAATTGTGGACAAACTGAGTTTAACTGTATTTGGCTAAGGTGTATGTAAACTTCAGACTTCAACTGTTATGTCCTGCTAGCTAAAATTGTGCTAAACAGGAATGATTTGAGTGTCTGCGTTTAACATGTATGGAATGTTGTCACGTAGCCCCAGGGTACCAGGGCGTGACTTCAGTTGTCTCCGTAATCTGAGGTCTTGTGAAGGTTCCTACTAGTGTCAGTGGCACGACTGCAGTCTTAGACTGTGTCTCTTTCTTTTCAGATTTGACATTTTATTCGACTTGGGACCAATACATATTCAAAATGGTATATTTGTAACTGTCAAATGCACCAAGTTACACTTGATCTTTACATTAATTTCCAGTGCTCTGTTTTACCCTTTTTCTCCCGGCAGAAAAATGCCACCACCATCGCGGTAGAGGTGAAGAAATCTCAGCACAAGTACGTGATCGGCCCCAAAGGAAACACCCTGCAGGAGATCCTGGAGAAAACTGGCGTCTCGGTCGAGATCCCACCCCCAGACAGCAACTCGGAGACAGTCATCCTGCGCGGGGAGCCAGACCGGCTGGGTCAGGCTCTCACTGAAGTTTACGCCAAGGTAGATATGTTACACATTGCAACACACAGTACGTACTATACAGGCCTCACTGAAGTTGGGGCCAAGGTAGCTATGTTACACATTGCAACACACACTACTACACAGTACGTACTATACAGGCCTCACTGAAGTTGGGGCCATGGTAGATATACATTACACCTATACGCAGCACCTTTCGCACGGCCTGGGCCTGGCATTCACTGACGTTTAGTCCAAGGTAGATGCATTATTATTATTATTATTATTATTATTATTATTATTATTTTATTTTTTTAAGGTTTTACTTGCAATGTGAATGAATGTGTTTTTTTTACCTTAGTTGAATGTACTTGTAAGTAGATCTCCTATAAGGCTACTTGCTAAATGACTAACGTGTAAACCATAGCACCTTTTCAGGGCCTCTGGTCCAAGAGGATGTCTCCATGACCTCAGTGGGTTCTCGGTTTCTAAACATGACCCTGTGTGTGTTTCCCAGGCCAACAGCTATACTGTGTCCTCAGTCGTAGCTCCTTCCTGGCTTCATCGCTTCATCATTGGCAAGAAGGGGCAGAACCTGGCCAAGATTACCCAGCAAATGCCCAAGGTGTGTGTGTGTGTGGCTGGCGTGTGTTTGTTCCAGAGGGGGATGCAGCTCACGGTCTGACTTGGTGTTTTCTCTGTGTATTGCAGGTGCACATCGAGTTCACTGAGGGCGAGGATAAGATCACCCTGGAAGGCCCCACCAAAGACATGCAGATGGTGCAGAGTCAGATGGAAGCCATCGTCACTGACCTGGTAAAGACCGTCTGAATACAGTCGGACCAGGCTAGCCTCGTCCGCTCCAAGCAGACGGACCAGGCTAGCCTCGTCCGCTCCAAGCAGTCGGACCAGGCACAGCCTCGTCCGCTCCAAGCAGACGGACCAGGCACAGCCTCGTCCGCTCCAAGCAGACGGACCAGGCACAGCCTCGTCCGCTCCAAGCAGACGGACCAGGCACAGCCTCGTCCGCTCCAAGCAGACGGACCAGGCACAGCCTCGTCCGCTCCAAGCAGACGGACCAGGCACAGCCTCGTCCGCTCCAAGCAGACGGACCAGGCACAGCCTCGTCCGCTCCATGCAGACGTCCGTTTACCAAAACCCAGATTAAGCCTATTAGATTACTGGGCTAAAGCGCACTAAAGAGTCTCCCTTGAGCTTTAGCTTTGTAGTTAAAGAGTAGGCTTAATCTGAGTCTAGGCCTAGTTTGTTTCATTGTCCCAACGACAGACTGTGTAAACCACACTGGTTTCAGGACATAGTTAAACATGGCATCAAATGAATGATTGTATTTCCTTTCCCCTTCTAGGTGAGCCGCATGGATTATATGGAGATCAGTGTGGACCCCAGATTCCACAGACACCTGATTGGGAAGGGCGGTGCCAACAGTAAGTATTTTTTTTTTAAGCAAAGCAGGGGTTGGTTTGAGAAGTGGGGCGAGTAAGATGTTAAATAAAAAGATACACAAATGTATTTTAAGATATTTAGCGTATTACTAAATGGTGGGTGACTTTTTTATTCTCCTGCCCTGTTCAGTAAACCGCATCAAAGATCTGCACAAGGTGTCTGTGCGTATCCCCCCTGACAACGAGAAGAGCCACCTGATCCGCATCGAGGGGGATCCCCAGGGGGTTCAGGAAGCCAGTAAGGAGCTGCTTGAGCTAGCGTCGCGCATGGTGAGTATCACGATTCTCTCTCGTCACCATAAATGTCCCCGTGGGAGTTGTCCCTCAACCTTTCGTCTCTCTCTTGCAGGAGAACGAGCGTACAAAGGACCTGATCATTGAACAGCGTTTTCACAGAGCCATCATTGGCCAAAAAGGGGAGAAGATCAAGGACGTTCGTGACAAGTTCCCTGAGGTGAGTCGCAAACCATGTTGCCGTGGCAACGCTCCCGATGACGCCGTAGACCGTGGCTCAGTAAGACTTCAGCCATGACGATCATGTGTGCCAGAGCCATATATTTAGACTAGCTGTACATGTGTGGCTCTGGTAAATGCTATCAAATGCTTCAGTGTATACAGCTATAACATTTTGCTGTATAGTTACAGTAAACAACTATGTTCATTTTGGTTAGGATGAGCAGTTACAACTATATATTTATATTTATATTTTTATTTTTTTTATGAGAAGGTATATATTTAAAGTTTTCCAAGCTGTACATAAAGTAGTAATGTGTCGATTTGCAGGTCATCATCAACTTCCCAGACCCGGCAGCGAAGAGTGACATCGTTCAGTTGCGTGGTCCAAGAAATGAGGTGGAGAAATGCTCCAAGTTCATGGCGAAGATGGTTGCTGACATGGTATGTAGATCAGGAAACAAAACGTCACAGAGTCGATCGTTTAGACAACTAGGTTTAACTTTTAACTTTTTATTTTTTTGACATTGAATAAGGTTAGTGTAATTGTGTTAAGTACATTTGGCTTTCAAGACATTGTGCTGGTGAAGTACTTCATTTGAGTCTGTATGATTTTGATAGCTCTTTCCTTAAGTGTATTGAACATGGCAAATCTTGCTTTGCTGTTTTATCTATGATTTGATTTTTGTCTTTTTTTCAGGTGGAGAATGGCTTCTTTCTCTCAGTTCCCATCTTCAAACAATTCCACAAGAACATTATTGGGAAAGGTGGCGCCAACATCAAGAAGGTATATTCTCATTTAATAAGATTATGAATTTAAACTTACTTTGGGGGAACAGTTCTTTCACAATTTTCAGGCTTTTTAAAATAAAGGGGGAGGGGAGGAAATGGTATTACGTGACAAAGTAATTCCTTCCAGATTCGTGAGGAAACTAACACCAGGATTGACCTGCCTGCCGAGAACAGCAACTCTGAGATGATCGTCATCACCGGCAAGAAGGAAAACTGTGAGGCCGCAAGAATCCGCATCCTGTCTATCCAGAAAGAACTGGTAACTTACTGGCTTTTCTCAGGATGATTGCCATCTAAGATGGCCTGTGTTCTTCTATGTCAATGCCGATAAGGATATAATGTTCGTACGTTTCTAATTTCTCTCTCCTACGAAACCATGTTTCCGTTCTGTGCCCGGTGAACTACAAATGCCACGGTTGTGTCCCTCCCACCCAGGCCAACATTACAGAGATGGAGGTGTCCATCCCCTCAAAGCTGCACAACTCCCTGATTGGCTCTAAGGGCCGTTTCGTCCGCTCCATCATGGAAGAGTGTGGCGGCGTTCATATCCACTTCCCCACCGAGGGCTCCGGCATCGACACGGTCACCATCAGGGGCCCTGCTGAGGAGGTGGAGAAGGCGAAGAAACAGCTGCTCTCTCTGGCCCAGGATAAGGTTTGATCCTGTTTTTATCTTATGTAGGCTTTACTTATCAGTAGGTTGAGGACCAGGTTCGTTTTTTTTATTTGTTCATTTGGCTATGGTTGTCAAGAGGGTTGGGTTCAATTTCAGGAAGTAAACTGAAATCCCCAATTTTCCTTCACTAAAAAGCAGTTGAAATAGAATTCATCCCAACTAGGGTGACCACATTTTAAAAATGCCCAAATATGGGATGATTTTGAAGTGCAAAATTCAGTGATGCGGAAATGAGAGACTGGCTGTTTTATACACGCTAATTGAGAGCCTACCAAGTGTGGTGAAATGACCTTCTCTTTGTCTAATAAGGCTACAGCTACTTAGGCCTACTTACTATGGTAGTTATTCGTTTGAAGCACGCTTTTTGTAAGTAGTTAGCGGTCCTCTCCAAGTTTAGCTGGAGTTTAGTCCAAAAAGGATTCGACAAATGTGATTGGTTGACGATATGACGTTGGCCTACGTGTCATCTTGCGCTGCGCGGAATATCAGATCTCAACGACGATTGGAACAGTGTTAGACGTCACCAGCACCACGTCCTTAAGATATATCTGGTCATAAGCACAACATACGGCACCGGTTGGAATGTCTGAATGAAATATGGGACACATGGACTTGTTAAAAACCCTCTCTGGCCTTGGGACACACAGCCACAAACTTTAGAGAAACTCTCCAGCCCAGCAGAGGCTACCATCCCCTGGTTTTGGACCTCTGGCGTTGTTAGGGGGTCGCCAAGGGCCCTTCTAGAACACTCCCTTGCCTGTAATTGGCTGACCTGGTCAGCCAATCACAGGCTGTGAAGGGGTCTCAAACCCCCAATAGTCGGTTCTATAGTTGGACACAGAGGTCCAGAGAGACAACGGGTCAGAACTCCTCAACACGATACTGTGGACCCTTCCTGAACAACCTTCCTAACTGTGTTAGTGGTTGGATGACCATAAACCACTATACACTACCTCACTTACCCTACTGCCAGTCTCTTCTTCGTGTTTCCTTATGATGATTATCAGTCCTCTAACAGGAACTCTGGGACAGTTGCACCAATAAATGAAACCGACACCTCTGAGGCGACAATTTATTTGATAAAAACATTTTTTTTTTTGTAGATTTAATTTGTTGGTAAAATACGGCACATAATTGTTTGGTAGGGGGATAAAGAGCCAAAATGCGAGACTGTCCCGGTACAATCTGGGACGTGGTCACCCTAATCCCAAACCTGGTCGTCAGTAGTCCATGTACACTTTTTAAAAGAAGTCAACTGAACTAACCAGCTCCACCATTACGTTGCAGCACATTCTAGAAATGTGTCCTTCTCTCTCTCTCTCTTTCCCTTAGCAAACCAAGAGTTACACGGCTGAGCTGAAGGCCAAGCCAGAGTACCATAAGTTCCTGATCGGTAAAGGAGGCGGTAACATCCGTAAAGTACGTGACAGTACTGGAGCCAGGATTATCTTCCCGACACTTGATGACGAGGACCAGGAGCTGATCACCGTGGTGGGGACAGAGGAGGCCGTCAGAGAGGCCCAGAAGGAACTGGAGGAACTCATCAAGAGCTTGGTAAAAGACTTATAAAAATAAAAAAAATTATCAATACATTTTGTTGATTTGATTAGTCAATTTCTCCTGTTTTTTTTCCCCCCTATCAAAAGACTCTCCTGACAGCATTGTTTTGTATTGATGTTACGTACTTGTGTTTACAGCAGAATCAAACTCTCCTGTGTATTTTTTTAGTGTAAGGGAGGAAACTGTCATTTCGATACTGACCCCAAACTTTAGATTATACACTCACTGTGTTTTAGTTTGACACATTTTGAATATTTTAAACCCCGTGCTTGCTTGTCATCCCTCAGGATAACGTGGTGGAGGATGTAATGAATGTGGACCCCAAGCACCACCGGTACTTTGTGGCTCGCCGTGGGCAGGTGCTGAGGGACATCGCTGACGAGTACGGCGGCGTGATGGTGAGCTTCCCCAGGAGCGGCGCCAACAGCGACAAGGTCACTCTGAAGGGAGCCAAAGACTGCGTGGAGGCAGCCAAGAAACGCATGCTGGAGATCATCGAGGACCTGGTGAGTTCACAGGGCTTTACGAACTTATTTAGGACCGATTTATTTTTTTTCCCACTGGAGACTTACCTCGGTGTTTTACCTAAAAGGGCTGTCCTTTTGATTCCACTTCCACGGCCCAGCTCCAGTGTCTCTCAAGGCCATGGCCTCCGTGGTCCTGCTCTTAATCGGGGTCTCAACCTGACCACTAGTACTTTTCAGCTGGCATTTACACTGAAATTGTTGTATTTAGATTTTTTGTTCAGTTTTACAGAGTTACAGTTCAATATAAGGAAATCGGCCAATTGAAATAAAATTTCATTAGGACCTAATCTATCGATTTCACATGACTGGGAATAGATATGCATCTGTTGGTCATAGATCTACTGTACCTTTATTAAAAAAATAAATGGGTTGTGGATCAGAACCAGTCAGTTTCTGGTGGGACCACCATTTGCATCATGCAGCGCGACACATCTCCTTCATCAGGCTGATTGTGGCCTGTGACATGTTCCACTCTTCAATGGTTGGATATTGTCAGGAACTGGAACACGCTGTCGATCCAGAGCATCCCAAACATGCTCAATGGGGTGACATGTCTGGTGAGTATGCAGGCCATGGAAGAACTGGGACAATTACAGCTCCCAGGAATTGTGTACAGATCCTTGCGACATGGGGCCGTGCATTATCATGCTGAAACATGAGGTGATGGCAGCGGATGAATGGCACGACAATGGGTCTCAGGATCTCATCATGTTATCTCTGTCCATTGTGTTGGTTGTCTGTAGCTTATGCCTGCACATACCATAACCCCACTGCCACCATGGGACACTCTGTTAACAAACCCGCTCGCCCCACGACGCCATACGCGTGGTCTGCGTTTGCGAGGCCGGTTGGACGTACAGCCAACTTCTCTAAAAATGAGTTTGGAGGCGGGTTTATTGTAGAGAAATGAACATTCGATTCTCTGACAATAGCTCTGGTGGACATTACTGCAGTCAGCATGCCAATTGCTCACGCCCTCAACTTGACATCTGTGGCATTGTGTGATTTTTAAACTGCACATTTTAAAGTGGTCTTTTATTGTCCCTGGCACAAGGTGCACCTGTGTAATGATCATGCTGTTTAATCAGCTTCTTGATATGCCACACCTGTCAGGTGGATGGATTATCTTGGCAAAGAGAAATGTTCACTAACAGGGATATAAAGAAATTAGTGCACAGAATTTGAGGAGCTTTTTGTGCCTTAAGGAAAACAATTGTTTTTAATATATTATTTTGTTCTGTGTGTGTGTGTGTATAGATCTCTCTCTGAACATGGGTTAACGCCTCAGAAAGCAACGGTCTTGATGCAGAGGTTGTTGATTGTGTTCGCCACAGGTCTTTGGTGTCACTCCTGATGGGAACACAGTCACACTAGAGCTGACATTTCACATAGAACACTGGTGACCCCACTGATGAGGGGGGAGTCTCAGGCGGTACTGCCTCATACTCGTCCCCTGGGACATAAGGACGCATGAATCTTTTAGTCTCGTTCACCCAGTGCCATGATGCCCATGTCATAACTAGCCCGTCCTCTCTGATTGGCTAACGGTCCTCCTCCTCTGTCTCCAGGATGCCCAGGTGACCATGGAGTGCGTGATTCCTCAGAAGTTCCACCGTTCCATCATGGGGCCCAAAGGTTCCCGTATCCAGGGCATCACCAGGGACCACAACGTGCAGATTAAATTCCCTGAGCGAGTGGACGGCCCGGGGAAAGGAGGCCCAGCGGGTAAAGCACCCCGTCGTTCTCGGGCAGTAATTCAGAGTCAGAGGAGGCTGAGGCTGTTATGGGATCAGTTTTGACTAGTTTAAGATCGGCACTCAAAGACTTTTACAGGCAATGACTGATGTATGGGTTGATCTACTGTTTTTTTTGTTTTTTAGTTTAGTTGAATGCACTGTAAGACATTCTGGATAAGAGCGCCTGCTACATGACCTAAATGTAATGATCCTAGACTGTTAAGAGAAGGTTGTTTTTTTTTGAAGCAAGTCTTTCAGATTTCTACTGTTCCAACTGCCTGGTTCATTCTCTCTAATCAACCTTTCCCCCCCCCCCCCCCCCCCTCTTCTTCCCCAGCTCCCCCGGCCGAGGCTGCAGTGCAGGAGAATGGAGAGGCTAACGGGGAGATGGTTGAAGAGCCGGCAGCACCTGTGGATCCCACTGCACCGAAGAAGTGTGACGTCATCGTGCTTTCTGGCCGCAAGGAGCGATGCGAGGCTGCTGTGGAGGCACTCAAGGTCACTCCTCCTCTTGGACATTTTGAAATTGTCTGTCTGTGTGCTGGTACAGTAAACTCTCTTTACGGAGGTTATATGTGACTCGTATAGAGCAGTGTGTTTTTTTTTCATGTGTAGTTCAACTTGTGTTTCACTACCTTTTCTTCCCACAGGCTTTGGTCCCTGTCACCACTGAAGTGGAAGTGCCTTTTGAGCTTCACCGTTACATCATTGGGCAGAAAGGAAGTGGAATTCGTAAGATGATGGATGAGTTTGAGGTACGTGAGTAGTTTCATTGTCAATTTTTACTTAAATGTATTCTAATTTTTTTTTTTTTAAATTTAGTTGAGTAGCTGAAATGGGACTCATTCAGGATACAGTCTCTTCTGTCTGGATGTTTGATTCAACATTGTAATGGTTTTTAAAATTATTATTATTTTTTTTACTATTGCCTCCACCGCCAGGTTAATATTCAAGTGCCTGCTCCTGAGCTGCAGTCCGACATAATCTCCATTACTGGCTTGGCCAATCACCTGGACCGCGCTAAGGAGGGTCTCCTGGAGCGCGTTAAAGAGCTGACTGCTGAGCAGGAGGATCGGGTACGTGTTGCTCTCTTCACTGCTCTTCTACATCTCAGAACCACAGTATTAAAACGTGTTGGACTGCAAGTCAATCACAAGTTACTAAGTCTGTTGCCGAGTCATTGTTATGCCATCTGGCGTTCGGCCCCCAAAACCGGCTGTAAGACCAGGCGAACGAGTGACATGGTTCTGACTGGGGATGTTTTGTGCTCGTCGCTCATTTGCAGTCCCTCAGGAGCTTCAAGTTGACCATCACTGTGGATCCTAAGTATCACCCCAAGATCATTGGCCGTAAGGGGGCCAAAATAACCAACATCCGCACGGAACACGACGTCAACATCCAGTTCCCAGACAAGAACGACGACAACCAGGTACACCGTCTGTGGTCAATTCTTCTGTCCTCAAGCCACTTGTCCTTTGCAACAAAAAAAAAAAAAAGCATTGTTGAAAGCCAGAGGAAATTGGTCTTGGATCTTCTCCAATGGGGTTGGGGTGGGGGGGTGGGTTTATGCAAGTAAATGAGGAAATGCTCATTGAAAGCCTTCAACTTGATGTTCCCCTCATGTAAGTTCTATAGTCCTGACATGCCCCCCCCCCCCCCCCCCCCACCACCAGGACCAGATCACCATCACGGGGTATGAGCACAAGGCTACAGCTGCCAGGGATGCCATCCAGGCCATCGTGGACGAGCTGGAGGAGATGATCTCCGAGGATATCACCCTGGACGCCCGCGTCCACGCCCGTATCATCGGGGCCCGTGGCAAAGGCATCCGCAAGATCATGGATGAGTTCAAGGTGAGGGGGGGGGGGGGGTGGCCTTTATCAGTGGGCTAGTTTCCCTGATACATAAATACCAGTCTTGGACTCAAATGCATGCTCCATGAAAATTGTCTATTGAAATAGGATTTTAGTCCAGGGCTCGTCTGTCTTGGATAAGGTTGTGGGAACAGATCTTACAGGGTAGTCTTGCCTTGTCGCTTTGAATTCTGGGAATCTATTCAACGTATTCAATCTGTACATACTGTTTGTGTTTCGGGATTCATATAAAAATGCCTCTTTGGCTTCATTTGAAATGGACAAAAGACAAGAATTTATAAATTAAAAAAAATATATATATATATATATATATATTTAATGTATTTATTAAATGCTATTTTTGTTTCTGGAGGAACATCACATAGGACCTCCACTTTAAATGACCAGATGAACTGACCATGTTTTCTTCCTGTGTTTTTGTTTTAGGTGGATCTGAGATTCCCCCAGCCCGGAGCTGCTGACCCCAATCAGGTGTTTGTTACTGGTCGTCCTGAGCTGGTGGACGAAGCCATCGACCACCTCCTCAACCTGGAAGAGGAATATGTGAGTACTCTTGTCGAAGTGGTGGAGGGTGAATTTACCCCTAAATGCTGATCCTGGGTCTCTTCCCCCCCCCCCCCCCCCCCCCCCCCACTAATGGGTAAGGTTAGGATTTCAGGAAGGGAAGCTGATTCTTGATCTGTACTTAGGGGGAAACTTCACCCTGGGCTTTGAAAGCCATTTTGGGCATCCTCCATTGACTTAATCCTCTTGGCCCTTGGTGTCCACCACGGCTCTCCATATCCTCTGTGATGCGTTGTCCTCTGTGACCCCCCCCACGATAATCTTTGGTTCTTCATTTGACTGAACACACTTTCTGATTCCCTTTGAATGTAGAGTACCTTCAACAACCCCCCCCCCCCCCCCCCCCAATAGCGTTTTAAAAATCAAACCTGTTTTCAGATGGCTGACGTGAATGAGAATGAATCTAAGATGACGTACATGAAGCCCACTGGTGACCGCGGTGCGTCCTCGATGGATGAGGGAGGACGAGAGCGAGGCTCCTCCAAAGGCTTCGTGGTGAGGGAGGCACCGTGGCAAACTGGCAGTGAGAAGGTGAGAGAGGTGATGAATCTTTTTTTCTTTTTTTTCCCCCTCCTTTGACAAATCTGACCCATTTACCTTTTTTTGTGCTAGCCTGGTCCCGTATCTTTTTATAATGTCTTGCCATATTTTTTCCTGTGGTTATTGTATTTAGCACAGATCTGGGATCCAGGATACGTTTGTATTGTCCTTATTATAAAAAATACATTTTTTTTTCATTGATTTGTTTTGGAATGCAGTCATTTGTCATTCGATGATCACTGACATGTACTTGTTTTTTGTCTCTCTTTTTCTTTCTCTCTCTTTCTCTCTCTCTCTTTCTCTCTCCAGGCCCCAGACATGAGCAGTTCAGAGGACTTCCCCAGCTTTGGTGCTCCTGTGGCGGCCACCAACAAGGCTTCTCCCTGGGGACCCAAGCGCTTCTGAGCAGAGCTGTGCTGCTACGAAGGAGACAAGACGGCCCTCACCTCCACCTGACGACACAATCTTCCCCTCCATCGCCTGCCCCAACCCTATGGACCTGGACTGACCGCTGACCCCCCCTCCCTCCCCCACAGAAGTCTCTGCAGTCCTGGAAATGTTTCATGCTTCTCTCTTCTGTCTACATAACTTGGTTTGCCTTTTTGTAGATTTTACGGTGTAGTCTGAAATGCTTTCAACCAAACTGTATTTGGACCTGTAACTTCAGCTTTGTGTCTTCTTGCATTCAGTAATGGGTCTTTCTGTAACAAAAAAAAAAACAAACAAATTATACTTATTATAAGAAACATTGCTGGGTTGTTGGGTTATGTCTATATTCAGGTAGACGTTCAGTGTTTTTTTTCCGAAACTTGACATTTCATAATGATTTTGAAATGTGTTACCAAATCCAAAGCTGTTAAAGGGAACCCAAGCAACGCTTCTTAGGTTTACTGAGCTGCCCCTTAGTTGCCTTTGCAGGGTGTGTGGGGCTGGGGGAGGGAGGGAGGGAGTTGACTTACCTCTGGCGACATGTTAACGCACGTCTGACCATTTTCAGCTTTTGATTTGAAGTGAAGAAGCTTGACCACCGTGGTGGCCAGCTGTCTGTTTTCAACTGCTCTCCCTCCACTCCTCGTGGAACTGTGTTACGTCATCTCATTCAGGTCTCAGTCTTATTGCTGCATCGGAGTGGTTCTGTCCTCCAGTCTTTCATCCTGTCTGCTTGTTACTGTGCTTGTGAGGTGTATGGCCAGGTAGTGATGTGTTGTAATCATGCAGCCTTATTCATTTGTTGAACTTTTTTTGTTTTGGAGGGGTGATTCACTACAGATATACTATTTCACACACTCTCTCTCAAACTGCCAGATGCTTTTGGAGATTGTACTGTAATCATCCTACTGCAACACTAGAGCTCCAGAAGTTTCAATACCCTACACACTAACTGTTAAAGTACCATACTTGTTCCATACTGTTTTTTTTTTTTTTGTGACATTTTGAAAATGAAGTTTTTAACTCTCTACTCGTGGCTTTCGGAAGCAAAAGAGCAGACCATTCTGTGCCAATGAACTGTCTTCTGTCTAGTGATGTTACTCATCCTGCTACCTACCCGGGGTCAGTGTCCAGTCCCTTTTTGTCTTCCAGTTGCTATGCAGATTGTTCTGTAACCATAGCAATGGCCCTCTTATCAGCCTTAGCTCTAGAGTGATATAAACCAGACCCCAGAGGTGATGTCACAGTCCCGAGGAGATCAGGAGGCGTACAGTACAATGCTGTGGATAAATGTTCAGTCGTCTCATTCAGTTCATGGCAGTGGGTGGTTCATTTTTTTTATTTTTATTTTTTCCGGTGATGCACACTTCCTGAAAGATATGACATCATTGTCTAATCCTGGTCTATATCATTCTAGCCTTATATGAAAGATTATGCAAAAACCATTACAAGAAGAAGTGAAACAAATATGGATGACACTGGAAATGAAATTGTCCAAAAAGTCAATAAAAATTGAAAATTGTAATTTTTTTTTTGTTGAGTTGAACATGTAGCTAGCTAGCTACTTTAACTAGAGTTTAGGCTGCATGAAAACCTGACACCCCCCCCCCCCCCCCCCCCACCAGTTGCAAGATGAGGACTACTACTGGTAATTGTACTTGTTTTGAACTGCATTTAAAGTGCACCAGATCAGGACACTCACATAGAGAGAGAGCAGGAGCTTAAGGCAGAGGGTCTGACATGGCAACACCTGGAGCAGAGGGCACAAGATCCTTATGTTCTGTAAGGAATACAAATCCAGATCTTAAGATGGCTTGGTGGAAAACAGACTACATGGCCGAAAGTACGTGGACACCCCTTGAAATAAGTGGATTTGTCTTTCAGCTACACCCATTGCTGACAGGTGGATAAAATCGAGCATGCATTCTCCATAGAAAAACATTGGCAGTAGAAGGGGCTGTACTGATGAGATCAGTGGCGGTCAACGTGACACCGTCATAGGATGCCACCTTTCCGACAAGTCAGTTCATCAAATATCTGTCCTGCTCAACTAAGTGCTGTTATTGTGAAGTGGGAACTACTAGGAGCGGCTCAGCTGAGAATTGGTAGTGGTAGGCCACACAAGCTCACAGCCCCGCCGAGTGCTGAAACCGGTAGCGCGTAAATCATCTGTCCTCGGGTTGCAACACACTACCGAGTTCCAAACTGCCTCTGGAAGCTATGCCAGCAAAATAAATGTTTGCCGGGAGCTTCATGAAATGGGTTTCCATGGCCGCGCACAAGCTTAAGATCACCACCATGTGCAATACCAAGCCGTGGCTGGAGTGTTGTGAAGCTCGCCGCCATTGGACTCTGGAGCAGTGGAAACGCGTTCTCTGGAGTGATGAATCACACTTTACCATCTGGCTGTCCGACGGAAGAATCTTTGGCGGATGCCAGGAGATCACCACCTGCCCTAATGCATAGTACTAACTGTAAAGTTTGGTGGAGGAGGAATAACGGTCTGGGGCTGTTATTCATGGTTCGGGCTATGCCCCTTAGTTCCAGTGAAGATACATCTTAATGCTACAGCATACAATTACATTGTAGATGATTCTGTGCTTCCAACTTTGTGGCAACAGTTTGAGGAAGGCCGTTTCCTGTTTCTTTCCTATTTCCTGTTACCAGCATTGAAGTGATTGGATTGCTGTATTCGGCGCATGTGATCAATACAATTTGATTTGAGGTGAACGTCCAGCGTACTTAACACTTCCTGCACCGGAAGCTGACAGAAGTAAAACTGTCTGAATGGAGTCACAGACATGAAATGGTAGGTGAATGTGTAACTCATGGTATATCATCATCATAATAATGTTATATAAATTGTAGTGTAACCCCGGAGTGAATATTTCAGAAGACAGAGTTGATAACGAGCCAGCCAAGTGTTAGTTACTAGCTAACTAAAGAGTAAAAAAAAAAAACCTGTTCGTATACTGTAATGCATGTAGCTAGCTAGCCAAAGACAACTTACTAGCGAATGCAACTGCATTTTGCCACCAGAGAGCCGTGAAGCACAACGCATTCATCTTCTTATCTTGATAGCTAGTTATCAAGTTAGCCTCGGCCCCATTTCACGTTGAAACAAATATACGCGATGAAAACCTGTGACAGAGGCTACTAGCAAGTAGCTATAAATATAATTAAAAAGCACAACTCGGTCACTTCAAAGCTAGCAGAGAACAAATCCAAATGTTATGTAATTAATTATATAATGTAACAAAACACAGAACAATGAAACAGATATTTCACCGAATGTGTAAATGTGAAGCATCCGGTAGTTGTTTCCACTCACTACCAAATATGGTGGTGAGAGGAAGCCCAGTGGCCGGCAGTGGGAGAAAATGGAGCGAGATGGATTTTGGCCGACTTTTTTGGCAAATTTTCTCATCGATAAAACATTTCATACATGTCAATACAGTTTTCTGTTTCCAAAACTAAAATCTGTAAGGAACTGAGTGAACCTGCGTTGTTTAGAAAGAGGGCGATTTTAGTAATTGCACGCGCCCACTTCACAGAGTAGGCGTTCCCTAACGGAAATGTGCAAAATATGCTTCTCTCTGCCCACGAGGAGTAATTTGCTTCCATTAAAAATGACAGGCAGTTGACTATCTTGGATTAGCTCTAAGTATCTTTGGTTGTAATGTGTTATTGACCTTTTTAGCCTACTGAGTTTGTATTGGCTCGTTGGTCTAGGGGTATGATTCTCGCTTTGGGTGCGAGAGGTCCCGGGTTCAAATCCCGGACGAGCCCAACATTTTGAAGCTCAACGGTACATTGAAAATCAACATATTTGAAGAGATCATACTATTTAGCTAGCTATTATGCTAAGGGACTCCCTAAAAACACGCCACTTTGATACAGCTGCAACCGGAAGTTACTTATTTGTAGCAGATTAGGAGAGCATTTTCCATAATCAATCAATGAATGGGTCAAATCCCATTTTACATCAGCCGATGTCAGAAACCCAGCCTAAAACCCCAAACTGCAAGCAATGCAGATTTTTGAAGCTCCCCAGAAAGGCAGGAACCTAGGAAGAAACCTAGAGAGGAACCAGGCTCTGAGGGGTGGCCAGTCCTCTTCTGGCTGTGCCGGGTGGAGATTACAACAGTACATGGCCAAGATGTTCAAACGTTCATAGATGACCAGCAGGGTCAAATAATAATAATCACAGTGGTTGTAGAGGGTGCAACGGGTCAGCACCTCAGGAGTAAATGTCAGTTGGCTTTTCATAGCCCTTTTCCTGACCTTAACCTAATTCTCCTAACCTGCTATGTTAATTATCCTAACCTGCTGCGTAAATTCTCCTAATATCGGAATGGTGTTTTTATGGAATCTCACGACACTAAGATTATGCGAATTACTATTGCGGAGACAACCTCTGCACCACATTCAACTGGGAACATTCTCACCAGATCTCATGCGTTGGTGGTATGTTGTTCAGCACCGCAGCCAGACATGTATAGCCCGAAAACAGACATTTTGGTGACCTTATTTTGACCTTTTCTGCTGATTTTTGAGACGCGGTTCGATCCCACGCGAACCCGCAGCAGCAGTGACCCGGGTTTCAATTCCCGACCAACGCAACTGAATTCCAACTTAAAGACGCACTCCAGCTATTTACATTTTTTTTATTTTTTTTAATTATTATTTATTTATTTTTTGCACTTTTCTGGTTGAAAAACTATATTTAAAGTGGAAATACAGTAAAGTACACACACTTGTGCCATGTCATGATACCTGGACCACCTATTGAGATGTGCCTTTTGTTAAAGCTGCACTATGCAGAAATCCCATGCCATCTAAACTGCTGTGCCATCTAAACTACTGTAAAATAGATTTTCCATAACTAAAAATATTGTATTTTCAGCTGTTAAATAACGCAAAGCATAGAAATAATATATCTACTGCGTATTAGACTTGTTTTCAATGAGAAGTGTCAGATAACACATGTTTCTATGTGAATTTGGTTGGGTTGCCCAAAAATGGACTTATTGTGGCTTTAAGTAAAGCAGGTGATATATGAGTTGCTAGGGAGGCTGCAGTGCATCTTTTAAATGAGTTGCTAGGGAGGCTGCAGTGCATCTTTTAAATGAGTTGCTAGGGAGGCTGCAGTGCATTTTTTAAATGAGTTGCTAGGGAGGCTGCAGTGCATCTTTTAAATGAGTTGCTAGGGAGGCTGCAGTGTATCTTTTAAATGAGTTGCTAGGGAGGCTGCAGTGCATCTTTTAAATGAGCTGCTAGGGAGGCTGCAGTGCATCTTTTAAATTAGTTGCTAGGGAGGCTGCAGTGTATCTTTTAAATGAGTTGCTAGGGAGGCTGCAGTGTATCTTTTAAATGAGTTGCTAGGGAGGCTGCAGTGCATCTTTTAAATGAGTTGCTAGGGAGGCAGTGTTTCTTTTAAATTAGTTGCTAGGGAGGCTGCAGTGCATCTTTTAAATGAGTTGCTAGGGAGGCTGCAGTGCATCTTTTAAATGAGTTGCTAGGGAGGCTGCAGTGCATCTTTTAAATGAGTTGCTAGGGAGGCTGCAGTGCATCTTTTAAATGAGTTGCTAGGGAGGCTGCAGTGCATCTTTTAAATGAGTTGCTAGGGAGGCTGCAGTGCATTTTTTAAATGAGTTGCTAGGGAGGCTGCAGTGCATCTTTTAAATGAGTTGCTAGGGATGCTGCAGTACATCTTTTAAATGAGTTGCTAGGGAGGCTGCAGTGCATCTTTTAAATGAGTTGCTAGGGAGGCTGCAGTGCATCTTTTAAATGAGTTGCTAGGGAGGCTGCAGTGCATCTTTTAAATGAGTTGCTAGGGTGGCTGCAGTGCATCTTTTAAATGAGTTGCTAGGGAGGCTGCAGTGCATCTTTTAAATGAGTTGCTAGGGAGGCTGCAGTGCATCTTTTAAATGAGTTGCTAGGGAGGCTGCAGTGCATCTTTTAAATTAGTTGCTAGGGAGGCTGCAGTGCATCTTTTAAATGAGTTGCTAGGGAGGCTGCAGTGCATCTTTTAAATGAGTTGCTAGGGAGGCTGCAGTGCATCTTTTAAATGAGTTGCTAGGGAGGCTGCAGTGCATCTTTTAAATGAGTTGCTAGGGAGGCTGCAGTGCATCTTTTAAATTAGTTGCTAGGGAGGCTGCAGTGCATCTTTTAAATGAGTTGCTAGGGAGGCTGCAGTGCATTTTTTAAATGAGTTGCTAGGGAGGCTGCAGTGCATTTTTTAAATGAGTTGCTAGGGAGGCTGCAGTGCATCTTTTAAATTCTGTTGTCTTTGTGATTGCCTTAATAGGTCAGCAATATATCATTGAGTGGTTATAGTTGGAGCGATTGATCCACGTCTGACATTGTAGGAAATAGCAATGCTTACATTTAGCTATAGATTTTACTTTCATTTTGACTTTCCGTTTCATATCATTTTCTTCTACTCAAATACAATATTCTGAGAAAAATACAAAAGTGTGTCAGTGTCACAACTAGCCGTAATCCCTCCTCTTTTCAGAAGGCTGACCTTGGAGTCGTATGGAGGTTAGACACTGACTTTACGTCTCAAATGGCACCCTATTCCCCATAGGGCTCTGGCCAAAAGTAGTGCACTAAATAGGGAATAGAGTGCCATTTGGGACACAGCCGTGCTAAGGGGATCTGTCAAAGCTGATGCCTGGATGGGAGTAGCCAGGAGACAGACACTGACTGCTAAATCCCCCCCCCGCCACAGGGGCCCAGCACACTAGCGGAAAACTGAGAGGCTTCAAAACCTCCTCAGGACGCCCTGGCTTTAAGGTAAACCTTAACCGCATCACATCACCATCACCCGCCATCTTGATTTTCCATCACAAGACCTTTGTTAAAGTCCCCTCAGTACAAGGCCTTTTCTGGTCTTTAAGTACACAGATACAGCATGCCTCACAGTTTCTTTCTATGCCAATCTAATTCATAACCTAGCCAAACTGTTGCACAAAATACACAGGTAGAATTGAAATATCTTGTTCCAAATGATGTAAGGTAAGACTGCAAATGCAAGCGGTTTTCCATTTTATATCATTTTAAATGCATTGCATTTTTTTATGAAAAATACACACAAGTTAGTTCCCACAGAAAGGAACTAGAACATAAGAGCAGTATGTGGACACCCCTTCAAATTAGTGGATTCAGCTACTTCAGCCACACGCGTTGCCGACAGGTGTATAAAATCGAGCACACAGCATTGCAATCTCCATTGCAATCTCCATCAGCCTTACAGAAGAGCTGAGTGCCTTTCAAAGTGGTACCGTCATAGGATGCCACCATTCCAACAAGTCAGTTTGTGAAATTTCTGCCCTGCTAGAGCTTCCCCGGTCAACTGTAAGTGCTGTTATTGTGAAGTGGAAACTTCTAGGAGTGGCTCAGTTCAGAATTGGTATTGGTAGGCCACACAAGCTCACAGGACAGGACCGCCGAGTGCTGAAGCCTGTAAAAATGGTCTGTCCTCAGTTGCAACACTCACTACCGAGTTCCAAACTGCCTTTGGAAGCAAAGTCAGCACAAGAACTGTTCGTTGGGAGCTTCATGAAATGGGTTTCCATGGCTGAGCAGCCGCACACAAGCCTAAGATCACCATGCGTAATACCAAGCCTTGGCTGGAGTGGTGTAAAACTCGACGCCATTGGACTCTGGAGCAGTGGAAACACGTTCTCTGGAGTGATGAATCGTGCTTCACTTTCTGGCAGTCCGATGGGAGAATCTGGGTTTGGCGGATGTCAGGACAACGCTACCTGCCCCAATGCATAGTACCAACTGTAAAGTTTGGTGGAGGAGGAATAATGGTGTGGGGCTGTTTTTCATGGTTCAGGCCCCTTAGTTCCAGTGAAGAGAGATCTTAACTTTGTGGCAACAGTTTGGGGAAGGCCGTTTCCTGTTTCAGCATGACAATGCCCCTGCGCACAGTACTTGACTGGCCTGCACAGAGCCCTGACCTCAACCCCATCGAACACCTTTGGGATGAATTGGAACGCCAACTGCAAGCCAGGCCTAATCTCCCAACATCAGTGCCCAACCTCACTAATGCTCTTGTGGCTGAATGGAAGCAAGTCCCCGCAGCAATGATCCAACATCTAGTGGAAAGCCTTCACAGAAAAGTGGAGGCTGTTATAGCAGCAAAGGAGGGACCAACTCCATATAAATGCCCATGATTTTGTAATGAGATGTTCGACAAGCAGGTGTCCACATACTTTTGGGAATGTAGTGGGTCCTACAGAGTACACATTCAGTTCTTGATTAGAATGTAATGTAATATAAATGTGATCACAATCCACAGTAAGAAGGTCACAGCACCAGGGGTAACGTGTCTACTTTTAAAGTTGATTTGGCCACCTAGTCCAAGTTAGGATTGGGAATCGCCATGGACCTCAATGTCCGCAACTTACCGCAGTATCACGATATATGTATTGCTATTCTATATGTATCACGATTTATCACTATTCTAGATGTACTGTGTCTCAATGTGATTTTTATTTTTACTCAGTGTTTCAAACATATTGCTCACCATGACTGGTACAGAGGGACACGAGAGAGCCATGAGAACATGAGTTTTAATCAGCCATGGAAATTAAAGTGCTGAAAATGTGTTAGCTCACCATTAAAAAAAAAAAAAAAAAGATTGATGCCAAGCTATAGAAGGTGAAATAACAGATTTTTGGCACAGGTAGAACAGCTGACTAGCTCTAGCTAACTTTAACTGCTTAGCAAAAAAAAGCTTATTTTTGGGGGGCAGAATTGATACTTGGAGTTAGACAATCAATATTATATATTCAAAAAATAATATTGCGATACTCTACTGTATGTATGACCCCCACATCCCTACTCCATGTCATATGTGCTTCAGTTGGCTTTGTATGGTCGGTTTTGTCATGATGGACTACTGTTGTTAGGGCATGATGGTCTACTGTTGTTAGGGCATGATGGACTACTGTTGTTAAAAGCAGACTACTGTTGTTAGGGGCATGATGGTCTACTGTTGTTAGGGTCATGATGGTCTACTGTTGTTAGGGTCATGATGGTCTACTGTTGTTAGGGTCATGATGGTCTACTGTTGTTAGGGGCATGATGGTCTACTGTTGTTAGGGGCATGATGGTCTACTGTTGTTAGGGTCATGATGGTCTACTGTTGTTAGGGTCATGATGGTCTACTGTTGTTAGGGCATGATGGACTACTGTTGTTAAAAGCAGACTACTGTTGTTAGGGGCATGATGGTCTACTGTTGTTAGGGTCATGATGGTCTACTGTTGTTAGGGTCATGATGGTCTACTGTTGTTAGGGTCATGATGGTCTACTGTTGTTAGGGGCATGATGGTCTACTGTTGTTAGGGTCATGATAGTCTACTGTTGTTAGGGCATGATGGTCTACTGTTGTTAGGGTCATGATGGTCTACTGTTGTTAGGGTCATGATGGTCTACTGTTGTTAGGGTCATGATGGTCTACTGTTGTTAGGGGCATGATGGTCTACTGTTGTTAGGGTCATGATAGTCTACTGTTGTTAGGGCATGATGGTCTACTGTTGTTAGGGTCATGATGGTCTACTGTTGTTAGGGTCATGATGGTCTACTGTTGTTAGGGTCATGATGGTCTACTGTTGTTAGGGGCATGATGGTCTACTGTTGTTAGGGTCATGATGGTCTACTGTTGTTAGGGGCATGATGGTCTACTGTTGTTAGGGTCATGATGGTCTACTGTTGTTAGGGGCATGATGGTCTACTGTTGTTAGGGTCATGATGGTCTACTGTTGTTAGGGGCATGATGGTCTACTGTTGTTAGGGGCATGATGGTCTACTGTTGTTAGGGTCATGATGGTCTACTGTTGTTAGGGGCATGATGGTCTACTGTTGTTAGGGTCATGATAGTCTACTGTTGTTAGGGTCATGATGGTCTACTGTTGTTAGGGGCATGATGGTCTACTGTTGTTAGGGTCATGATGGTCTACTGTTGTTAGGGGCATGATGGTCTACTGTTGTTAGGGTCATGATAGTCTACTGTTGTTAGGGCATGATGGTCTACTGTTGTTAGGGCATGATGGTCTACTGTTGTTAGGGCATGATGGACTACTGTTGTTAAAAGCAGACTACTGTTGTTAGGGGCATGATGGTCTACTGTTGTTAGGGCATGATAGTCTACTGTTGTTAGGGGCATGATGGTCTACTGTTGTTAGGGGCATGATGGTCTACTGTTGTTAGGGCATGATGGACTACTGTTGTTAAAAGCAGACTACTGTTGTTAGGGCATGATGGTCTACTGTTGTTAGGGTCATGATAGTCTACTGTTGTTAGGGCATGATGGTCTACTGTTGTTAGGGTCATGATGGTCTACTGTTGTTAGGGTCATGATGGTCTACTGTTGTTAGGGTCATGATGGTCTACTGTTGTTAGGGGCATGATGGTCTACTGTTGTTAGGGTCATGATAGTCTACTGTTGTTAGGGCATGATGGTCTACTGTTGTTAGGGTCATGATGGTCTACTGTTGTTAGGGTCATGATGGTCTACTGTTGTTAGGGTCATGATGGTCTACTGTTGTTAGGGGCATGATGGTCTACTGTTGTTAGGGTCATGATGGTCTACTGTTGTTAGGGGCATGATGGTCTACTGTTGTTAGGGTCATGATGGTCTACTGTTGTTAGGGGCATGATGGTCTACTGTTGTTAGGGTCATGATGGTCTACTGTTGTTAGGGGCATGATGGTCTACTGTTGTTAGGGGCATGATGGTCTACTGTTGTTAGGGTCATGATGGTCTACTGTTGTTAGGGGCATGATGGTCTACTGTTGTTAGGGTCATGATAGTCTACTGTTGTTAGGGTCATGATGGTCTACTGTTGTTAGGGGCATGATGGTCTACTGTTGTTAGGGTCATGATGGTCTACTGTTGTTAGGGGCATGATGGTCTACTGTTGTTAGGGTCATGATAGTCTACTGTTGTTAGGGGCATGATGGTCTACTGTTGTTAGGGCATGATGGTCTACTGTTGTTAGGGCATGATGGACTACTGTTGTTAAAAGCAGACTACTGTTGTTAGGGGCATGATGGTCTACTGTTGTTAGGGCATGATAGTCTACTGTTGTTAGGGGCATGATGGTCTACTGTTGTTAGGGGCATGATGGTCTACTGTTGTTAGGGCATGATGGACTACTGTTGTTAAAAGCAGACTACTGTTGTTAGGGGCATGATGGTCTACTGTTGTTAGGGCATGATGGTCTACTGTTGTTAGGGGCATGATGGTCTACTGTTGTTAGGGCATGATGGACTACTGTTGTTAAAAGCAGACTACTGTTGTTAGGGGCATGATGGTCTACTGTTGTTAGGGCATGATGGACTACTGTTGTTAGGGCATGATGGTCTACTGTTGTTAGGGCATGATGGACTACTGTTGTTAAAAGCAGACTACTGTTGTTAGGGTCATGATGGTCTACTGTTGTTAGGGCATGATGGTCTACTGTTGTTAAAAGCAGACTACTGTTGTTAGGGGCATGATGGTCTACTGTTGTTAGGGCATGATAGTCTACTGTTGTTAGGGGCATGATGGTCTACTGTTGTTAGGGGCATGATGGTCTACTGTTGTTAGGGCATGATGGACTACTGTTGTTAAAAGCAGACTACTGTTGTTAGGGGCATGATGGTCTACTGTTGTTAGGGCATGATAGTCTACTGTTGTTAGGGGCATGATGGTCTACTGTTGTTAGGGGCATGATGGTCTACTGTTGTTAGGGTCATGATGGTCTACTGTTGTTAGGGGCATGATGGTCTACTGTTGTTAGGGCATGATAGTCTACTGTTGTTAGGGCATGATGGTCTACTGTTGTTAGGGGCATGATGGTCTACTGTTGTTAGGGCATGATAGTCTACTGTTGTTAGGGCATGATGGTCTACTGTTGTTAGGGGCATGATGGTCTACTGTTGTTAGGGTCATGATGGTCTACTGTTGTTAGGGTCATGATGGTCTACTGTTGTTAGGGCATGATGGTCTACTGTTGTTAGGGTCATGATGGTTTACTGTTGTTAGGGCATGATGGTCTACTGTTGTTAGGGCATGATGGTCTACTGTTGTTAGGGCATGATGGTCTACTGTTGTTAGGGCATGATGGTCTACTGTTGTTAGGGTCATGATGGTCTACTGTTGTTAGGGCATGATGGTCTACTGTTGTTAGGGTCATGATGGTCTACTGTTGTTAGGGTCATGATGGTCTACTGTTGTTAGGGTCATGATGGTCTACTGTTGTTAGGGCATGATGGTCTACTGTTGTTAGGGTCATGATGGTCTACTGTTGTTAGGGCATGATGGTCTACTGTTGTTAGGGTCATGATGGTCTACTGTTGTTAGGGCATGATGGTCTACTGTTGTTAGGGTCATGATGGTCTACAGTTGTTAGGGCATGATGGTCTACTGTTGTTAGGGTCATGATGGTCTACTGTTGTTAGGGTCATGATGGTCTACTGTTGTTAGGGCATGATGGTCTACTGTTGTTAGGGCGTGACAGTCTACTGTTGTTAGGGCATGATGGTCTACTGTTGTTAGGGGCATGATGGTCTACTGTTGTTAGGGGCATGATGGACTACTGTTATGGCTGGGTCAATCATAATAAATGATTTAGCAGTCTATGGCACTGATGGGTAGCTCTTCCCTTTCACTGCAGTAAGGCCTGGTCCTTTCCCACTGCAGTAAGGCCTGGTCCTTTCCCACTGCAGTAAGGCCTGGCCTTTTCCCACTGCAGTAAGTTCTGGCCTTTTTCCACTGCAGTAAGGCCTGGCCTTTTTCCACTGTAGTAAGGCCTGGCCTTTTTCCACTGCAGTAAGTTCTGGCACTTTTTCCACTGCAGTAAGGCCTGGCCTTTTTCCACTGTAGTAAGTTCTGGCACTTTTTCCACTGCAGTAAGGCCTGGTCCTTTCCCACTGTAGTAAGGCCTGGCCTTTTTCCACTGCAGTAAGTTCTGGCACTTTTTCCACTGTAGTAAGGCCTGGCCTTTTTCCACTGCAGTAAGGCCTGGCCCTTTTCCACTGCAGTAAGGCCTGGCCCTTTTCCACTGCAGTAAGGCCTGGCCTTTTTCCACTGCAGTAAGTTCTGGCCTTTTTCCACTGCAGTAAGGCCTGGCCCTTTCCCACTGTAGTAAGGCCTGGCCTTTTTCCACTGTAGTAAGGCCTGGCCTTTTTCCACTGTAGTAAGGCCTGGCCCTTTTCCACTGCAGTAAGGCCTGGCACTTTTTACACTGTAGTAAGGCCTGGCACTTTTTCCACTGTAGTAAGGCCTGGCACTTTTTCCACTGTAGTAAGGCCTGGCCCTTTTTCCACTGCAGTAAGGCCTGGCACTTTTTCCACTGTAGTAAGGCCTGGCCTTTTTCCACTGCAGTAAGGCCTGGCACTTTTTCCACTGTAGTAAGGCCTGGCCCTTTTCCACTGTAGTAAGGCCTGGCCCTTTTCCACTGTAGTAAGGCCTGGCACTTTTTCCACTGCAGTAAGGCCTGGCCTTTTTACACTGTAGTAAGGCCTGGCACTTTTTCCACTGCAGTAAGGCCTGGCCTTTTTCCACTGCAGTAAGGCCTGGCACTTTTTACACTGTAGTAAGGCCTGGCACTTTTACACTGTAGTAAGGCCTGGCACTTTTTCCACTGCAGTAAGGCCTGGCCTTTTTACACTGTAGTAAGGCCTGGCACTTTTTCCACTGCAGTAAGGCATGGCCTTTTTCCACTGCAGTAAGGCCTGGCCCTTTTTCCACTGCAGTAAGGCCTGGCCCTTTTACACTGTAGTAAGGCCTGGCACTTTTTCCACTGCAGTAAGGCCTGGCCTTTTTACACTGTAGTAAGGCCTGGCACTTTTTCCACTGCAGTAAGGCCTGGCCTTTTTCCACTGCAGTAAGGCCTGGCCCTTTTTCCACTGCAGTAAGGCCTGGCACTTTTTACACTGTAGTAAGGCCTGGCACTTTTTCCACTGTAGTAAGGCCTTGCCTTTTTCCACTGCAGTAAGGCCTGGCCCTTTTCCACTGCAGTAAGGCCTGGCACTTTTTCCACTGCAGTAAGGCCTGGCCTTTTTACACTGTAGTAAGGCCTGGCACTTTTTCCACTGCAGTAAGGCCTGGCCCTTTTCCACTGCAGTAAGGCCTGGCACTTTTTCCACTGCAGTAAGGCCTGGCCTTTTTACACTGTAGTAAGGCCTGGCACTTTTTCCACTGCAGTAAGGCCTGGCACTTTTTACACTGCAGTAAGGCCTGGCACTTTTTCCACTGTAGTAAGGCCTGGCACTTTTTCCACTGCAGTAAGGCCTGGCCCTTTTCACTGCAGTAAGGCCTGGCCCTTTTTCCACTGTAGTAAGGCCTGGCCCTTTTTCCACTGCAGTAAGGCCTGGCCCTTTTCCACTGCAGTAAGGCCTGGCACTTTTCCACTGCAGTAAGGCCTGGCCCTTTTCCACAGCAGTAAGGCCTGGCCCTTTTTCCACTGTAGTAAGGCCTGGCCTTATTTCCACTGCAGTAAGGCTGGCCTTTTGTCAGTGACAGGTTGACAGCCTTGATCTCTTCTTTCACTGTCATTAACTGACAGAAGCAGAACTCTTATGTCTCCTGTCACATCCCATGTCTTCTGACAGTGGGTGGTTGAAGTTGCTCAGGTGATCCTTAGTAGTTGGCCTGTTTCTACCGGATTGATTTATGAGAGAGTGTGTGTGTGTGCGTGTGTGTGCGTGTGTTCTCGTACTTACAGAGTAGTAACCTAAGCCAAACCAGATTTTGGGGTCAATTTGAATTGAAGTCAGTCCATCCAGGAAGTAAACTGGCATTCCAATTTAGTAATTGAAAAAAAAAGGGCATTTATTTTCAATGACTTCTTAATAAGCTGAAAAGTAGGAGGTATTGATTTCAGAAGTAGTACCTTGTTTTTTTCCCCCCATTTTAAATTCAAATCACTTCCTGAATTGATTGGCTTCAATTCGAATTGACCCCAACCCTGCCACATACTTTAGAAAGCACTCCATCCCTTCTGTGCCTTTTTTAAAAAAGGAGCAATGTACAGTAGGTACGGTATACCTACCTCTCACCAAAGCTTAGAGGCATAATCATGGCACAATTAAGATAATTTCTCGACGACAGCTGGTGGGTAGAGAAGTAATTTCCACGCCTCCTAATCGAGTCTGGCTGTCAGATTAAGATAGAGAGGTGATTGGAGGGAAATTGTCTTGGCGAGTGCTACGTCCCAAATGACACTCTATTCTCTCTATATATATATATATATATATATATATAGTGCACTACTTTTGACCAGAGCCCTATGGGGCATTGGTCAAAAGTAGAGGGCTACGTATATAGGGAATAGAGTGTCATTTGGGACGCAGATTTTTGACAGTCTTTGGAGTCAGACCCAGGTGGCCCTAGGTATCTCTGTCTCTCTCTTCCTCGTTGATGGCTGCCTCGAAGGAAGGAAGGGAATTTGGTTTCGATTTGCTACACTGGAAAGATCATTCGAGTGGCGGGCAGCCGGGCGCTCTCTGTCTGTCTGTCTGTCTTTCCATGAACCTGTCATCTTATTACCAGTCTCTCTGCTGCCGAACGTCTGCTTCGGTCTGACACTTATAACTAAAATAAGTCTACTGGGCTATGTCTCCTTATTAATCTCTCTTTCTCTCTCTCTCTCTCTCTCTCTCTCTCTCTCTCTCTGTGTCTCTCTCTCTCTGTCTCTGTCTCTCTCTCTCTGTGTCTCTGTCTCTCTCTCTCTCTCCCTCTCTGTCTCTGTCTCGCTGTCTCTGTCTCTCTCTCTCTCTGCCTCTGTCTCTCTCTCTCTCTCTCTCTCTCTCTCTCTCTCTGTCTCTGTGTTTCTCTCTCTCTGTGTCTCTGTGTCTCTCTCTCTCTGTCTCTCTCTCTCTCTCTTGCTGCCTCTGTCTCCATCACTCTCTCATCACCATCTTTCTTACTTTGTCATTATCTCTCTCACTCTTTCTCTCTTTCTCTTTCATCACTGTCTTTCTCACTCAAGCTCTTGAATACTAATTAAAATGTCTGTCCATGATAACAATGTGACCAATATTTCCTTTGTATCACACCTAATTGCCTTAGTAAATTTGATAACATTTGTTGTAGACATGTATTTCATGATGTAAATTTACTACCACTATGCAACCACACGTCACATCCCTGTGGTACAACATTTTAACGTATTATTAATAATAATAAAAATAATACACATTTAAAAAATGTGCACAAATTGCATCTTTAAAAAAAAACTATTTTTTTTAAACAAATGATTTGACAAGAAACCAAACCAAATGTAAGCCATGGTCTTACCATGCCATAACCTAACTTTACCCCTGGAGGGCGCACTTTCCCCACGTTTACTGAAAGCAGGCTCCTTACTTGTTCGCTAGATGGCAATAATTTACTTCCAAATTGAATGTCTTTTTTTCTCTCTCTCCGACATCAGTTTGGGTCATATTTCCCGGATACAGGGCATGTTTCGACACTGCGGCCTGGCACCTAGAAGGTAGCCTACACGTCGTAACATGTTTACTATGTATGTTGATACATGGCATTTATCAGTTTTGATCATATTTCCTGATCACCCCCCCCCCCCCCCCCCGCCCTATATGATGTGACTTGGCGACAAGTATTGGACATGACATTGAGTCTGGTGAATAAATATGAATGCCAAACTAACAGTAATCTGTGTAAAAGGCATTTTATGACAATGATTGTGTCAGCCTGTCAATGACGTTTTATAATCATGAGTATGCATTTGAATAATAGATTTGCTTGATTCATTTGTTGTCATTGAGTGTGATGTATTGAATGTCTGTTTTGTCTGTTTTGTAGTTGTACTTGGATGTGCCTATACAAACTAATGATCATGTTGATATATTCTGTATTATGGAACAGCCGTTAGTTTTGTGTCTCCAGGTCATTGTGGATTTTTGTTATTTCAATGGGCGGGCCAGTAAATGGTAGACAGACACATGTTTGTATCCCAAATTTCCTAAATAGTGCGCTACTTCTGACCAGGAGCCGTGGGGCTGTGGGAAATAAAGTTCAGTTTGGGACGCATCAGACTGCGGACTCCCCAGTCAGTGTTTTCCATTAGCGCCGGCTGTCGGCTGCCGGTTGCAGATCCATTTTCAGCCGGCTACATTTTCCACTTCATATTAACTAGGCTACTTTTTTATTTAAAAGTTTCAGTTCACTAGTAGGTCAAGCCCTGTCCCACTGGAATTAACAATATGCACCTTCTGGCGATCTACTAGTAGGATAGGCGCCTGTCAGTCACAAAGCAAGCCGTGACAGAGTAACGCTGCAGAGAGGAAGAGGCGCAGCGAGAGGTTTCACTCTCGCCAAAATCTGCCCAAAATATCTCAACGCTTTTCTATGGGCTTATTTTGGACCTAAGCTTGTCGCCTGCCTTCCTGCCTTTGGGAAAACGACTCCCATTGTTAGGGCGGAGACATGAGCATCTCGTCATATATGTGGTTAGTCACATTTCTTTACACGGAGGGAGAGAGCGCGATGCTCGTGAATTTGCACGTCTTATGTAATGTCGTAACGATGAGGCAAAATCAACAACTTAGCCTAATCACAATTTTCTGACATTCATTTATTTTCATTCGCGTGTTTCACATAGCCAGCCACACGGAGTCCTGGCGCACAGTAGACTATTTACTGTGCGTTGATTGACAACTGAACAGCAAGTGTTGACTAGTTTATAAAAAGGTGTCAAATTGAGTGAAATAAAGTCGATCTATATCCCTTTGCCATCCATAAATCATGCAACGTGGTTATATGTCCATTGTATTGCATCGGGACAAGTAAACCCAAGGATTTTCTTGGTTTCTTTTGCAAACTCTAGCATCACATGCGTTGTAAAAACCCAGCAAACAGCCCCTTGCTAGGTTTTTAAAAAAGTTTTGAAGTTCAAGTTTTGCACTTGAATTAAGGGTAACTACACACCAACATCTACATTTCTCAGATTTTTCCGAGACCTCAAAAGTGTTCTCCTGATGCGATTTTAAGCGTTGTTGTGGACTTAAAACACATTTAGTTTGTTTTTCTATAACATTTTTTTTAAAGATTTGAGAGCGGGGAAAAAACAAAAAACTCTGACAACAAAATGTTACATTTATTTTTCAAGATAATGTGGGCTATTTACGTAATTTTTCTGTTTTTAATCAAATAAATAATTTTAAGAACAAACATCATTGTGGCAATTCATATCTTGCAGTAAAATTGTAAATAACATTTTTTTTTTTTATCTCAAGAGAAGACAGATTCAATGTTTTATAAAGTGATCTTATTTAGAAAATAGTCCTGATCATATAGACCTAGACAATATCCAAAACAATTAGTAATACAGTTTGAATTCATACATTATCCAGTCATTTTAAGTTGTAAAGTCATGTCTTTCTACTCCATACAAAAGAAAATCCAATCTGGGAGGTAAAAACTACAAAGTATTCCATAATTTCGCTGTGTATTTCAGATCAAGGCATTAGAATGTACCAGATGCCGCTGAAATAGGAAGAATGAGGATACAATGTGCCCTGGCAGAAAAAGGCTAAATCATTTAAAATGCCATCAAATGACAGTAAATATTCTGAGTTATTTTTCTTTACTCTCTTTATGATATTAGACTTGGTTGTGTTGGGCCAAGTTGTGCGTAACCATTTGCCAACAATATTAATGGATCGTTGAATCCCAATAAGTGATATTCCTACAAGCGTTTCCTACAAGGCAGCATTGACTATGACAGTCGTGACATCATTGCCATTCAGTTAAATATGGTTACTGTGAATTATTTGAAAATATTAATTTGAGGCCCTGGGTGGTCTGAGGAGCTTACAATACAACTTTACTTTTTTTACTTTACTATCTACATATTAAAATCATGACATTTCTCTGAGGAATCTCAGAGGAGTTGAGTCCCATAAAGAGAGTGATAAGCAATGTGTTTATAGTGCGCTAATCACCTGGCTGGGTTTGAAGCAGAGCTGTTTCTCTTTGATATCTACAGAGGTGTAAAACAGCGATAACAACACGCTCTTGCATGTTCTGACCTGTGGCCGTCGGGATCTCTGGCTGGGGTTTTCTTCTGTTTTTACTATTGGCCATGACTGGCTTTTGTTCTTCCACTCATGGAGCCTGATTCAGACTTAGAATATCATTATTTATTTATTTTTTGGTCTGCAGATCTATTTGCATGTTTTTTTAAAATATTTAGACTTGACCTATGCAGAATCGTACAATACTTGTCATGACAATTGTTCCTGAAAATACAACCCACTGAGAATGCTGTTAGTTCTTGGGTTGCTCTTGCGTTCAAGTGATGACACACTATTATCTCACAAAAGGTATGGCGTGATGTTAGGGTCTGACATCCGTCATCGGCTTCATTAATAATAAGTGCATCGATGATGTCGTCCCCACAGTGACCGTACGTACATATTTTAACCAGAAGCCATGGATTACAATCGACATCCGCACGGAGCTTAAGGCTAGATCTGCCTCTTTCAAGGAGCGGGACTCTAACCGGGATGCTTATAAGAAATCCCTCTACGGCCTCAGACGAACCATCAAACGGGCAAAGCGTCAGTACAGGACTAAGATCGAATCCTAATACACCCGGCTCGTCAGATGTGGCGGGACTTGCAAACTATCATGGATTACAAAGGGAAACCCAGCCGCGAGCTGCCCAGTGATGCAAGCCTATCAGACAAGCTAAATGCTTTTCCATGCTCGCTTCGAGGCAAGCAACATTGAACCATGCTTGAGAGCACCAGCTGTTCTGGACGACTGTAAGACCTTTAAACAGTTGATATTCACAAGACCAGGCGAATACGTACATGTTTCAAGCAGACCACCACAGTCCCTGTGCCCAAGAACACCAAAGTGACCAGTCTAAATGACGTTCGCCCCAAAGCACTCACATCTGTAGCCATGAAATGCTACACATCAACACCATCATCCCAGACACCCTGGACCCACTCCAATTTTCATACCGCCCCAACAGATACACAGATGATGCATAGGGACACCTATGTAAGAATGCTGTTCATTGGCTACAGCTCAGCATTCAACACCATCACTGTATTTAAAAAAAGTTTATTATTTAACCAGGCAAGTCAATTAAGAAAAAATTCTTATTTACAATGATGGACTAACCCGGCCAAATCTGGCCATGCTGGGCCAATCACGGCCGGATGTGATGCAGTCTGGATTCGAACCAGGGACTGCAGTGACGCCTCTTGCACTGAGATGCAGTGCCTTAGACCGCTGCACCACTCGGGAGCCCTCTGTACACTGTACACCTCCCTCAACTGGATCCTGGACTTCCAGACGAGACGCCCCCAGGTGGTGAGGGTAGGCAACACATCCGCCACGTTGACCCTCAACACGGGGGCCCCTGAGGGGTGCGTGCTTAGTCCCCTCCTGTACTCCCTGTTCAGCACGACTCCAACACCATCATTAGACGGCACGATGGTGGTAGGCCTGATCACTGACGGCGATGAGACAGCTTATAGGGTGGTGGTCAGAGACCTGGTAGTGTGGTGCCAGGACAACAACCTCTCCCTCAATATCAGCAAGACCAAGGATCTGATCATGGAGAACAGGAAAACAGAGGGCCGAGTACGCCCCCATCCACATCAACAGGGCTGAGGTGGAGCGGGTTGAAAGTTTCAAGTTCCTCGGTGTCCACTTAACTAAATATATATCATGGTCAATACACACCAACACAGTCGTGAAGAGGGCACGACAATGTCTCTAGTTAGTTTGTTAGTTAACCAATAGCTTCCCATGACTGTGCACCCTTGAGTGGCCAAGCCAGAGCCCAGACTTTAACCCGATCGAACATCTCTGGCGAGTCCTGAACATAGCTGTGCAGCGACGCTCCCCATTCAACCTGACAGAGCTTGAGAGGATCCTGCAGAGACGAATGGGAGAAACTCCCCAAATACAGGTGTGCCAAGCTTGTAGCGTCATACCCAAGAAGACTCGAGGCTGTAATCGCTGCCAAAGGTGCTTCAACAAAGTACCGAGTAAAAGAGTCTGAATACTTATGGAAATGTGATATTTCAGTTTTTTTTTTTATACATTTGCAAACATTTCTAAAAAGCTGTTTTTGTTTTGTCATTATGATTTTTTGTGTGTAGATTGATGAGGGGGGAAAAAAACAGATTCAATCAATTTTAGAATAAGGCTGTAACGTAACAAAATGTGGAAAAAGTCAAGGGGTCTGAATACTTTCAGAAAGCACTGTATATGTACATATCTACCTCAATTACCTGGTACCCCTGCACATCGACTGGGTACTGGTACTCCCTGTATATAACCATGTTATTACCTCGTACCCTGGCACACCGACTCGGTACTGGTACTCCCCGTATATAACCATGTTATTACCTCGTACCCTGGCACACCGACTCGGTACTGGTACTCCCCGTATATAACCATGTTATTACCTCGTACCCTGGCACACCGACTCGGTACTGGTACCCTGTGTATATATCCATGTTATTACCTCGTACCCTGGCACACCGACTCGGTACTGGTACTCCCCGTATATAACCATGTTATTACCTCGTACCCTGGCACACCGACTCGGTACTGGTACTCCCCGTATATAACCATGTTATTACCTCGTACCCTGGCACACCGACTCGGTACTGGTACTCCCCGTATATAACCATGTTATTACCTCGTACCCTGGCACACCGACTCGGTACTGGTACTCCCCGTATATAACCATGTTATTACCTCGTACCCTGGCACACCGACTCGGTACTGGTACTCCCTGTATATAACCATGTTATTACCTCGTACCCTGGCACACCGACTCGGTACTGGTACCCTGTGTATATATCCATGTTATTACCTCGTACCCTGGCACACCGACTCGGTATTGGTACCCTGTGTATATATCCATGTTATTACCTCGTACCCTGGCACACCGACTCGGTACTGGTACCCTGTGTATATATCCATGTTATTACCTCGTACCCTGGCACACCGACTCGGTACTGGTACCCTGTGTATATATCCATGTTATTACCTCGTACCCTGGCACACCGACTCGGTACTGGTACCCTGTGTATATAGCAATGTTATTACCTCGTACCCTGGCACACCGACTCGGTACTGGTACCCTGTGTATATAACCATGTTATTACCTCGTACCCTGGCACACCGACTCGGTACTGGTACCCTGTGTATATATCCATGTTATTACCTCGTACCCTGGCACACCGACTCGGTACTGGTACCCTGTGTATAACCATGTTATTACCTCGTACCCTGGCACACCGACTCGGTACTGGTACCCTGTGTATATAACCATGTTATTACCTCGTACCCTGGCACACCGACTCGGTACTGGTACCCTGTGTATATAACCATGTTATTACCTCGTACCCTGGCACACCGACTCGGTACTGGTACCCTGTGTATATATCCATGTTATTACCTCGTACCCTGGCACACCGACTCGGTACTGGTACCCTGTGTATAACCATGTTATTACCTCGTACCCTGGCACACCGACTCGGTACTGGTACCCTGTGTATATAACCATGTTATTACCTCGTACCCTGGCACACCGACTCGGTACTGGTACCCTGTGTATATAACCATGTTATTACCTCGTACCCTGGCACACCGACTCGGTACTGGTACCCTGTGTATATAACCATGTTATTACCTCGTACCCTGGCACACCGACTCGGTACTGGTACTCCCTGTGTATAACCATGTTATTACCTCGTACCCTGGCACACCGACTCGGTACTGGTACCCTGTGTATATATCCATGTTATTACCTCGTACCCTGGCACACCGACTCGGTACTGGTACCCTGTGTATATATCCATGTTATTACTCATTGTGTATCTATTACTTTCATTATTAAATATTTTACTTCTCTATTTTCTTTCTCTCTGTATTGTTGGGGAAGGTCCGCAAGTCAGCATTTCACTGTTAGTCTACACCTGTTGTTTACCAAGCATTTCCCTTTTAGTCTACACCTGTTGTTTACCAAGCATTTCACTGTTAGTCTACACCTGTTGTTTCTGAAGCATTTCACTGTTAGTCTACACCTGTTGTTTACAGAGCATTTCCCTGTTAGTCTACACCTGTTGTTTACCAAGCATTACACTGTTAGTCTACACCTGTTGTTTACCAAGCATTACACTGTTAGTCTACACCTGTTGTTTACCAAGCATTTCACTGTTAGTCTACACCTGTTGTTTACCAAGCATTACACTGTTAGTCTACACCTGTTGTTTACCAAACATTTCACTGTTAGTCTACACCTGTTGTTTACCAAGCATTACACTGTTAGTCTACACCTGTTGTTTACCAAGCATTACACTGTTAGTCTACACCTGTTGTTTACCAAGCATTACACTGTTAGTCTACACCTGTTGTTTACCAAGCATTACACTGTTAGTCTACACCTGTTGTTTACCAAGCATTACACTGTTAGTCTACACCTGTTGTTTACCAAGCATTTCACTGTTAGTCTACACCTGTTGTTTACCAAGCATTACACTGTTAGTCTACACCTGTTGTTTACCAAGCATTTCACTGTTAGTCTACACCTGTTGTTTACCAAACATTTCACTGTTAGTCTACACCTGTTGTTTACCAAACATTTCACTGTTAGTCTACACCTGTTGTTTACCATGCATTTCACTGTTAGTCTACACCTGTTGTTTACCAAGCATTTCACTGTTAGTCTACACCTGTTGTTTACCAAGCATTTCACTGTTAATCTACACCTGTTGTTTACCAAGCATTACACTGTTAGTCTACACCTGTTGTTTACCAAGCATTTCACTGTTAGTCTACACCTGTTGTTTACCAAACATTTCACTGTTAGTCTACACCTGTTGTTTACCAAACATTTCACTGTTAGTCTACACCTGTTGTTTACCATGCATTTCACTGTTAGTCTACACCTGTTGTTTACCAAGCATTTCACTGTTAGTCTACACCTGTTGTTTACCAAGCATTTCACTGTTAATCTACACCTGTTGTTTACCAAGCATTTCCCTGTTAGTCTACACCTGTTGTTTACCAAGCATTACACTGTTAGTCTACACCTGTTGTTTACCAAGCATTTCCCTGTTAGTCTACACCTGTTGTTTACCAAGCATTACACTGTTAGTCTACACCTGTTGTTTACCAAGCATGTGATGAATAACATTTTCATTTGATTTGATAAGGGTCTCGGCCAAGTCTTGTGAAAAATGCAGTACATGATATAAATACCAATGTTTATATCAATTGTGAATGTGTCTCTTAGTAACGAGTATAGTCTCTTAGTAATGAGTATAGTCTCTTAGTAATGAGTCTAGTATCTTAGTAATGAGTCTAGTATCTTAGTAATGAGTCTAGTATCTTAGTAATGAGTATAGGACCTTAGTAATGAGTATAGTATCTTAGTAATGAGTATAGGACTTAGTAATGAGTCTAGTATCTTAGTAATGAGTCTAGTCTCTTAGTAATGAGTATAGTCTCTTAGTAATGAGTATAGTCTCTTAGTAATGAGTATAGGACCTTAGTAATGAGTATAGTCTCTTAGTAATGAGTATAGGACCTTAGTAATGAGTATAGTCTCTTAGTAATGAGTACAATATCTTAGTAATGAGTATAGTCTCTTAGTAATTAGTATAGTCTCTTAGAAATGAGTATAGGACCTTAGTAATGAGTATAGTCTGTTAGTAATGAGTATAGGACCTTAGTAATGAAGGACTATTGATTGTTGTCTTTTCAAGTGAGCGTCGTAGTCCGGCACTAAGATTCATGTTATTAACATTCCATTTACTGCTTCTAGAAAAGAGGATTTGGCAAGACGGTCTCTAGCACAATGACATTGATTGTCGTCCCAAATGGCACCCTATTCCTTATATAGTGTACTACTTTTGATGAGAGAGCCTATGGGACCTGGTCAAAAGTAGTGCACTATATAGGGAACAGGGTGCCATTTGGAACGTATCCATCGTCTGAACTACAGCGTCCTCTACTTGCTCGGCACCAGCGAAAAGCCCTTTTTTAGTATTTCCTGTCAAACATGGCATTCCTTCCTTTCGTTCATCTTAAGTGTCTAGACAGTGGTTTTCTTGCTTCGTTGGTTCTCTTGGACAGAGGCCAAATCTCTCCTCTTGGAGGTGATACGAGAGCTGTGTTATCTTCTTGTTTGAGGAGCTAGGAGGAGAGAGGGGGGGGGGGGGGGGGGTTAGAGCCGAGCAGCAGAGACCAAGCGAGTGTCACTCAGGTGGGAGTTGAGGGCAGGACTCCTACGCCTCTCCCTTGGAGCAGCTGGGGGGGAGGTGGTGGTGGGCACACAGAGAGAAAAAACATAAATGGATGGCAATGTCTTTATAGAAACTCAGGCATATACAAATAGTACTGCCTCATGTATGTGGTGATGGATAAACTATATAGGCTACTTCTCTTATTCGCCATATTTGTCAGATAATTGTGGTCATTTCCTTTTATTGTTCTTGAACTTACTTTCTACTAGTTTATCGACACATTTATTATCTTCCTTCTATTTGAACATCATTCTAACTATAGTCTACGTCAGATAGTCCCGTACCCCTTCAAATATTCAAACACCAGCTGTACCCCATCTAGCACCAGGGTCAGCTGTGTACCCCATCTAGCACCAGGGTCAGCTGTGTACCCTATCTAGCACCAGGGTCAGCTGTGTACCCCATCTAGCACCAGGGTCAGCTGTGTACCCCATCTAGCACCAGGGTCAGCTGTGTACCCCATCTAGCACCAGGGTCAGCTGTGTACCCCATCTAGCACCAGGGTCAGCTGTGTACCCCATCTAGCACCAGGGTCAGCTGTGTACCCCATCTAGCACCAGGGTCAGCGCACTCTCAAATGTGTTTTTGTTGTTGCCATCATTGTAAGCCTGCCACACACACACACACACACACACACACACATTTTCCACACACAGTCTGTGCCTGTATTTAGTTGTCACGCTAGTGAGGGCCGAGAATCCACCCTCACATAGGTACGTGATTGCAAAGGGCATCAGTGTCTTAACAGTGTGACTTGTCAAGGCAAGAAACTCTGAGCGCAGCCTTATTCAGAAATCTGTCAGTGACTTCTGATTCAATAAAATGTTCACAGAACCTGCTTGTTGCAATTTCGACGAGGCTCTCTTGTTCAGATATCGGTAAGTGGACTGGAGGCAGGGCATGAAAGGGATAACGAATCCAGTTTTTTTTGTGTTGTCCGTTTCGGGAAAGTACCTGCGTAATTGTTCACCCAACTCACTCGGGTGCTTCGTTATATCACATATGACATTGTCTGTAAGCTTGAGTTCATTTGCACACAAAAAAATCATACAATGATGGAAAGACCTGTGTGTTGTTCTTGTTAATGCAGACAGAGAAGAGCTCCAACTTCTTAATCACAGCCTCAATGTTGTCCTGCACATTGAATATAGTTGCGAAGAGTCCCTGTAATCCTAGATTCAGATCATTCAGGTGAGAGAAAACATCACCCATATGGGCAGGTCGTGTGAGAAACCCGTCATCATCCATGCGGTCAGACAAGTGAAAATCATGGTCAGTAAAGAAAACGTTAAGCTCGTCTCTCAATGAATTAAAAATGTGTGAATATTTTGCCCCTTGATAACCAGCGCACTTCTGTATGTTGTAAAAGCGTTACATGGTCGCTGCCCATATCATTGCATAATGCAGAAAATATACAAGTTCAGGGGCCTTGCTTTAACAAAGTTAACAATTTTCACTGTAGTGTCCAAAACATATTTTAAGCTATCAGGCATTCCCTTGGCAGCAAGAGCCTCTCGGTGGATAATGCAGTGGCGCCCAAGTGGCGTCGGGAGCAACTTCTTGCACGTGCGTTACCACTCCACTATGTCTCCCTGTCATGACTTTTGTGCCATCAGTACAGATACCAACACATCTTGACCACCAAAGTCCATTTGATGTCACAAAGCTGTTCAGTACTTAAAAAATATCCTCTCCTGTTGTCCTGGTTTCCAGTGGTTTGTAGAAGAGGATGTCTTCCTTAATTGACCCCCCATAAACGTAACGGACATATACCAGGAGCTGTGCCAGTCTGTTGACTCATCCAGCTGTCACGCATAGAATTCACTGGCTTATATGTGAAGCAGTAATTGTTTCAAAACATCTCCTGCCATGTCACTGATGCGCCGTGAAACAGTGTAGTTTGATGAAGTCATTGTCTGTATAGTTTTTCTTTGCCTTTTCCCCCCAGCATTGTCCCAGCCATATCCACGGCAGCAGGAAGAACTAAGTCCTCCACAATAGTATGGGGCTTGCCTGTCCCAGCCACTCAGTAGCTCACCATATAAGATGCTTCTAGCCCCTTCTTATTAATGGAATCTGTTGCTTTTATACATGTCTTACTACTCGAAAGTCATCTTTATTCTCACTCAAAAACTCCCATCTTATTTTTCAAATGGTCATGTTTCGTTTCTAAATGTCTGCGCAAGAGTGAAGGTTTCCCACGAGAGAGTAACGGCTAATGTGATTGGATGAGTAACGGTTAATGTGATTGGATGAGTAACGGTGAATGTGATTGGATGAGTAACGGTTAATGTGATTGGATGTTAATTATTTGACTAGGTTACCTGTATTTGTTATTGTGTTGTTATTTCGCTGAACACTAGATGGCTTAATTTTATTTTTGGCCGTGAAACTAGACAACGCAGGCGAGGGGGGAAAAAATAACTCACCAAAAATGTATAGCCTCATTTGGAAAATAAAAATGAACATGTGAAAAATGTGAAGAACAAAAAGAAAGAAAAGCGAATCACAGTTTTATTTGGCGTACCCCAGTTTGAGAATACCTGGGTCTACAGTATCCTAATTGTTGAGTACTCAAGGTAAAGTCCCGTGACAGTCGGGGGGAAAATAAATGTTTCCAGAGTTTTTATTATTCTGTCTCCTCCACAGGGAGAGTGCAGTCATTTCCTGTTATTCTGCTTTGTCTGTGTGTTTCCCCTCCCCAGAAAATTTTACAATTCAGCATTAGAAAATTCAGTACAATACACAAGGGTGAAGTGAAGGTGGTAGCTAAACAAAAAAATATGGCAGAAAACTTTCAAAGTTGTGTTCCGTACCAAATAGCTGCCAAACAATGTAAGACAACAGCGTTCAAAGCAGAATTCTGCTTTCAGAAATCACAATAGGAGAGTATGAGATTGAGGTCACCTATTGAGGTGTGCTTCAAACAGCTCCTATACTCCTCTCCCACAAAGGCCAGAGGGGTAATACAGCGACTATTCAGACCATTCATCTCTTTATGCCTGTCTTCCCGGGATATTGTCTGTTGTGAAAAGTCCAAGGTCCCCGAAGTAAAAATCAATGCATGAATGGTGCGTTGGTCCTTGTTTGAAGACCATTGTGGCTTTAGTCCCTAGCCAGGTAACACAAGAATACCCCCTTTTATTCAGTGCATAGTTGATCCACAATATTGGCAACTGGTCCTAATTCCTTTCTATGCTAGGTAACTCTCCATCTCAAAGTAATTCAGAATCTTTTCTCTCCGTCTTGAATAGAGGTCTTGTGTTGTGAAACCGAAAGGATTCCATAGACGTGGATGATTTATTCAAGGAAATAGCATCAAGACTTCGGAATGAGAAGCACAGCTGTATTCTCTTTTCGAAGGACACACGTTAGTTTCCTGCAGCAACGACAGGAGCAAATTCTATGACTGCTTTCAATCCATTCTGTGTTTAAAAAAAGATAAGATAAAAGCTAGTGTGTGTGTGTGGGAGGGGGGGGGGGGGGGGGGGGTAGAGAAAACGTTGCACCTGATATTGGATGCAACCGTGGAAAAGGTGAAGTTTCAGGATAAACTTTTGTTTGAATGCAGCTGCTGTAATAAAACGACGTGGAGATGTTATTTTAGCTAGAATTAGGCTAGTGACGCTGTCATGCTAAACAATGGCCGGTGTCAGCTACATAGTTAATTACGAGGAAGTCATTTGGCTTCTTGCTACCATGCTACTACCAGTTATTCTGTGCGTTGTGAGTAAGCTTGCTAACGTCAACAAAGTGGAACTCTTCAGCAAAACAATCTAGGCCTCTGCTTTGCATGGAACCTATCTATTACATTTGTTTCTATGTCATTCTTCTTCTTATTGTAGCTTATGTTTTGTGTATGATACAACATTATTATTATGGGAACAATCTATTGCTTAGGTGGTGGGCGTGGCGGGGGCATGGCAGGGGGTGCGGTCGGCGTGGCTGAATTTCGGAGCATTTTAGAGGCCACCATTTTGGCTGTGTAATTAATTTTCTACAATTCGACATCTGCTCCATGAAGCAGATTGTTTGTTGGTGGTGTTGCAGTGTTAAAGCTAATTAATTCCCTGCAGTTCTACACATTTTGCCATGCAACTGAGACCAAAATGTAGTTTTTAAGTAAATTTCCTGCAATACTATGCATTTTTGTCATGGCTAATGCTGTGTTCTTTTGCTAAAGCATAATAACAAAATCTTTATTCATAAATTCATTGTTTTTGGAATTTTGCTTTTTGTTTTGTAGATTGTTAGATTCAAATATTATATTATAAAAAAAATATATACAGTACCAGTCAAAAGTTGGGACACACCTGCTCATTCTTTATTTGTACTATTTTCTACATTGTAGAATAACAGTAAAGACATCAAAACTATGAAATAACACACATGGAATCATGTAGTAACCAAAAAAGTGTTAAACAAATTTGAGATATTTGAGATTCTTCAAAGTAGCCACCCTTTGCCTCGATGACAGCTTTGTACACTCAATGCATTTTCTCAACCAGCTTCACCTGGAATGCTTTTCCAACAGTCTTGAGAGCTGAAAACTTGTTGGCTGCTTTTCCTTCACTCTGTGGTCCAACTCATCCCAAACCATCTCAATTGGGTTGAGGTTGGGTGATTGTGTAAGCCAGGTCATCTGATCCAGTACCATCACTCTCCTTCTTGGTCACATAGCCCTTACACAACCTGGAGCTATGTTGGGTCATTGTCCTGTTGAAAAAGACAGTACCACTAAGGTCAAACCAGATGGCATATCGCTGCTGAATGCTCTGGTAGCCATGGTGATTAAATGTGTAATTTGAATTCTAAATAAATCACAGACAGTGTCACCAGCAAAGCACCCCCACACCATCACACCTCCTCCTCCATGCTTCACGGTGGGAACCACACAGGCGGAGATCATCTGTTCACCTACTCTGCATTTCACAAAGACACGGCAGTTGGAACCAAAAATCTCAAATTTGGACTCATCAGACCAAAGGACAGATTTCCACCGGTTTCCACTAATGGCCTTTGTTCGTGTTTCTTGGCACCAAGCAAGAAAGACTCTTCTTATTATTGGTGTCCTTTAGTAGTGGTTTGTTTGCTGCAATTTGACCACGAAGGCCTGATTCACGTCTCACTTTGACTGGCACTCTACTCATCTGGGTTTTAGTCGTTTCGGTTTACACTGAAAGCGTTTTTCCACCCAGAAAAGTATCCGTATTATTATATATTTTTTGACACAGTTTGGACTTAGGCGGCACGCCCAAAGGATTTCAATGGGTTTTGTATTGGAACTAAGAGCTCTAATGGTGTTTTGATGTTTCAGTTGCGTCCACATGGTTGGTGGAGGGTGTCAGGCCTGGGTTAAGGACTGCATCAGCCAGACACATGTCCTTTCTGCTTTTGTATAAGGTCTGGCTTTTTTTCTTTCTTTATCTGGGTAAAATATATATATATATATATATTTTTTTATCTCACTTCATTCAGAATGACAGTTCTTCAAAATCGCTGCACACCAAGGGATATTCATTACTTTTTGTATACCCGCCTGGGTAGGCCGTCAACTTTTCCATCTGCCTTCATCTCTCATCTATTTCACTCTCCCGGAAAAGCCCGTTTTTCCTGCCAATTTTCCTGCTTTACTTTGCTATGACCTTCTGGCGTAAATTGCTTGGCTCGTGTTATTCACAGTTTTGAGATTTACTGGGAATAATATTTCTCCATAGGATTTCCCACACTCTTAGGTGCCTAATAACTCGTACCTGATAAACCCAGAAAATTCGGTCACTTGCTTTTCTATCGGCTGCTTCTCTGTGTACGATGGCTTAGATCTGTGTGATGGTAGGGATGTAGAATACACAAAGGAACATGTTTAGGGAGTAAATTCATCACTAGTGTCCTGCATAACACTATGTTAGCCAGATGTTTTTCAATGTCTAACCATGATTACTGGGATGGGAAGTCATTAACAAGCTTTTCAGGGTAGGTTTTTCACTCCTGTCATGCCACTGTGTTTCTTGGCATTATAACAACCAATGTGTAGCCTGACCAATGTGTAGCCTGACCAATGTGTAGCCTGACCAATGTGTAGCCTGACCAATGTGTAGCCTGACCAATGTAGCCTGACCAATGTGTAGCCTGACCAATATCAAGTCTAAAAATGGTCCAGTCAAAAAATGTATGGACCACTGTGAGCGTAATATCAGTCAACCAGCTCACAGGGACAAAGATATAACTTTCTCGAGAGGAGTGGAAGCAGTTTTAAAGGACAAATTCACTCAAAAACGATCTTTTGGTATTTTTTTCCATTCGTCCACTGTTAATACAGTACCAAAAAAAAAAATGTTTTTGATGTCAGCAGTCAGGTTTTCAAGATATAGGATTTTCAAGAAGCAAAATGTCACTTGCCACATCATAATGATGATAATGATAATGATAATGATAATGACGATGATGTGACATTTTGCTTCTTGCTAATGCTATATCTTGAAAACTTAACTGCTGATATCAAAAACATGGAAGAAAATACCAAAAGTTTTTGAGTGGATTTTTCCTTTAAAGGCCCAGTGCTGTCAAAAACGAGATTTTCCTGTGTTTCATATATATTTCCACACTATGAGGTTGAAATAATACAGTGAATTTGTGAAAATGATGATAATGCCCTTTATCACGAGGTGGTAAATCAATAGACCAATAAGAGTTTTCAGTTTTCCCCCTCCCCACTCAGACCACTCCCCACTCAGACCACTCCTCACTCAGACCACTCCCCACTCAGACCACTCCTCACTCAGACCACTCCCCACTCAGACCACTCCCCACTCAGACCACTCCTCACTCAGACCACTCCTCACTCAGACCACTCCCCACTCAGACCACTCCCCACTCAGACCACTCCCAGAGAGTCCTAGCAAAATTCTTACTTGAGAAAGTTATCTTTGCTAAGAAGCAATTTAATTTAAAACTATCACAGTAAGGTACTTAATTGTTACACAGAAGTGATTTGATATTGAGATAAAACAGCTGCATTGGAACTTTAAAAAAAGTACTATGTTCAGAGGAGTGGTAGACTACAGCAGAGGAGTGGTAGACTACAGCAGAGGTGTGGTAGACTACAGCAGAGGAGTGGTAGACTACAGCAGAGGTGTGGTAGACTACAGCAGAGGAGTGGTAGACTACAGCAGAGGTGTGGTAGACTACAGCAGAGGTGTGGTAGACTACAGCAGAGGAGTGGTAGACTACAGCAGAGGAGTGGTAGACTAGAGCAGAGGTGTGGTAGACTACAGCAGAGGAGTGGTAGACTACAGCAGAGGTGTGGTAGACTACAGCAGAGGAGTGGTAGACTACAGCAGAGGCGTGGTAGACTACAGCAGAGGTGTGGTAGACTACAGCAGAGGAGTGGTAGACTACAGCAGAGGAGTGGTAGACTACAGCAGAGGAGTGGTAGACTACAGCAGAGGAGTGGTAGACTACAGCAGAGGAGTGGTAGACTACAGCAGATGAGTGGTAGACTACAGCAGAGGTGTGGTAGACTACAGCAGAGGAGTGGTAGACTACAGCAGATGAGTGGTAGACTACAGCAGAGGTGTGGTAGACTACAGCAGAGGAGTGGTAGACTACAGCAGAGGAGTGGTAGACTACAGCAGAGGCGTGGTAGACTACAGCAGAGGAGTGGTAGACTACAGCAGAGGAGTGGTAGACTACAGCAGAGGAGTGGTAGACTACAGCAGAGGAGTGGTAGACTACAGTAGAGGAGTGGTAGACTACAGCAGAGGAGTGGTAGACTACAGCAGAGGAGTGGTAGACTACAGCAGAGGAGTGGTAGACTACAGCAGAGGAGTGGTAGACTACAACAGATGAGTGGTAGACTACAGCAGAGGTGTGGTAGACTACAGCAGAGGAGTGGTAGACTACAGCAGAGGAGTGGTAGACTACAGCAGAGGAGTGGTAGACTACAGCAGAGGAGTGGTAGACTACAGCAGAGGAGTGGTAGACTACAGCAGAGGCGTGGTAGACTACAGCAGAGGCGTGGTAGACTAGAGCAGAGGTGTGGTAGACTACAGCAGAGGAGTGGTAGACTACAGCAGAGGAGTGGTAGACTACAGCAGAGGAGTGGTAGACTACAGCAGAGGAGTGGTAGACTACAGCAGAGGAGTGGTAGACTACAGCAGAGGAGTGGTAGACTACAGCAGAGGAGTGGTAGACTACAGCAGAGGCGTGGTAGACTACAGCAGAGGAGTGGTAGACTACAGCAGAGGAGTGGTAGACTAAAGCAGAGGAGTGGTAGACTACAGCAGAGGAGTGGTAGACTACAGCAGAGGAGTGGTAGACTACAGCAGAGGAGTGGTAGACTACAGCAGAGGAGTGGTAGACTACAGTAGAGGAGTGGTAGACTACAGCAGAGGAGTGGTAGACTACAGCAGAGGAGTGGTAGACTACAGCAGAGGAGTGGTAGACTACAGCAGAGGAGTGGTAGACTACAGCAGAGGAGTGGTAGACTACAGCAGAGGAGCGGTAGACTACAACAGAGGAGTGGTAGACTACAACAGAGGAGTGGTAGACTACAGCAGAGGAGTGGTAGACTACAGCAGAGGAGTGGTAGACTACAGTAGAGGAGTGGTAGACTACAGCAGAGGAGTGGTAGACTACAGCAGAGGAGTGGTAGACTACAGCAGAGGAGCGGTAGACTACAGCAGAGAGCATCTAGGCTACGTTGTTAGAGCCTCCGGTCGGAGCACTTGAAGCCATTCAGTGTAATCATGGTTTGTGAGATCAAATGTTGTCAATTGTAGGTCCTCCTTACTCAGTTTCATGACACAGATGCCCTTCCTCTTGTTTTCTTCCATAGCACAAGACATTGAAAAGGAAGAGCACTTAGTTCACCTTATTCATATTACACCTTATTCATATTTCCCATCTTCTGACCAGCTGATGGGGCTTTTAACAGTGGTCTTTCTGTCTGGTGTCTGAGACGTAATGGTGTCTGGAGCTCTCTGCTCTCTATTGTCACCAGTACGACTTGTTGTGACCATTTTTTAGAAAACAACCTAGGGTACTAGGAGGGCTTTAATCTTTCTTCATCATTTACCCATTATAGGTAAATGCTCTTGTATAATGCCTCCCTACTCTAATAAATGAAACACTGACTCTTTCTCCATCCCTCACCCCCCCCCCCCCCCTCCCACCCTGCTGAATCCCCTTTCACCTCCTTTCATCATTTACACCGTGGGGACAAGTAGTAAATAAGTGTCCCGGGCAAATCGAGCGAATTCCACTTGGAGATAAAAGGATAATTGAGTTGGTAAACATTAGGGGTTTTGGTGGGGGGGTTGGAATCATTGGTTGTTAAAGAGGCGCGTTGTCTAATTTACAGACATATATGAACCATATTTGTTTCTATTTTCCCGCTTGTTGTTGGGGCTGAAACATGTTCCGGTGGAATCTGCCTGTCCTCCAACGTGTGATCAGAATCAGCAGCACATAGAAAGTCGAGGCCTTTTACACGTTTCTGTCTGCGTGTCAACATATCTACAAAGTTGTCTTATCACATGCCTGTGTGCAGAATTATATATTATTTACTGACAGAGCACCTTGAAGGCTTTTACTCAAAAAAAGCTTATTTAACATTTTTTTTTTTTAAATGCCTAATGCCACATTTTGCAAACCCTTACCCTCAGTTGATAACCCTCGTTTCGGGGAAGGAGAATGGGTGACATCTGAGCAACATTTACACAATCTCACTTCAATATATTTTATTATTACAAAGTGTATTTTTGGGGGGGGGGGGGTTTTCAGCCTAACATTGAGTGTGTAAATGATCTTAGGTCATATCTCTTCAGTTGTTCTTGATGGTTAAATAACCAAAATCAGATCCTTTTCCTTGACAAAAGCGGATATATTTATTAAATCTGTACAGGACGATGACTTCCTTTTGTTGAGAGAAACCGTCACGTTTTCAAAATGGTTCCTGATAAAAACAACATGATGCATGTTAAACACACTGTTTACCAGTGGGTTATTTAGAATGGGTCCCTTTTTAACGTTGATTATACAGTGAGTGGCTGACCCAAGTGGAGCTAATTTCTACGTAAAAAAAATATGCCGATGTGCCCTTGAGCAAGGCACTTAACCCCAATTGCTCTGGATAAGAGCGTACTTCTAAGTAACTCAAATGTACATGGAAGATTATGACAAATAACAGGACTTTAGACAGATGCTGTACACATCACTGTTGCCAAGATTCACCAGCAGCCTCAGCCACTATGTCTGCAAAGGTATCAACCATCTAGCTGATCTTACTGGAAATATTTAAACCCTGTTTTGACCTAGACCTATGGAAAGACACCAACTCTACTCAACCTCTATCAGCCTTAAGATATGAACACGTGTACCTTGTTACCGGCTGCCTAATGCATCCCATACACTCTGAAGTCCCTCTGAATGGTTGCATCTACTCAGGATTGAATTATATAAACTACTAGGAGGACATAAGCATTGTAAAATGAAAATGGGTCTGGGATGGTGAAATTTTGCTTGGCTCAGCAATATTATCTCACTTTCCCCAACAATACAGGAGCGACTGTTGTTTATTTATCTGTGGAGAACACGACTGTACCAGCCTATCCCAACAAATCCAGGTGGACAACCCTCTTATTTTATCCCTGGAAAAACTGTCTGCATAACTGAGTAGCAAATCAAACCCAAGTCTGCTTGTGAAAATGACAAAAAATGTTGAATAGAATACGAAGATAAAGATGAATAAAATAGAGAAACAGAATGAAAGATGGAAGTGAGGCAAGAGAGGGAAAGAAGAAGATGTGGAGGAGAGGGATTTTTTTTCGGTTGGGATTAAGCATGCATTGGAGAATGAAAAAAAATAGAAGAATCTGAATTCCCCGGGTCCTAATCTTTCGCTCGAAGCGACGCACTGCTAAGCTCTGGTTTGGGATGACGGGTCCCCCACCTGGACAAGCTTGGACAATGTCTCTGCAATGTCTCGTTTCTACGGGAACAGTGCGGCACAGACGGTTAATCACGTCCGGAACCAAAGGCACCTGCCCTATCTGCCTCTACATTTGGTAGGGAATCTTTAAAGAGGCTAAACCTCACTTTCATGCTTGTCTTTTATTCACGGTAAGTGCTTATCGAAACCAGGCTGTTGCCACTGCCCCATCTTCCCTCCCACAAGCTTGGAGAATGCTTGACGTAAGTACAGCCAATCTGGGTAAATACGAATCTCTATCCTTACTGTCACTACTGGCATATTATGCCCCTGAGGGAACATTCTTTTCTTAATATCATAAGCTGCTTAGCAGTGTGCTTCTATTTAAGGCATACATATTAATAGCTATAAGGAATTCATATTTGAACTGTTCCCTGCAATCAATGTCTTTGGGATTGCTGTTATACTTTGTATAAGAAGGTGCTAATAACTTGAAGGCACTTACACTGGGCGATCTAATCCCTTTGTATGATAAAGGCTCGCCTTGGCAGGAGAGTGTGCTAGCTCACAGGACAAGGTACTCGGGGAGGTTTAGTCCCTGCCTCACATCACAACCTAGCTCCTTCCCGCCTCCCTCTCTTCCCCAGCCAAACTACTAGGCCTAATGGGAAAGAGACCTACACATTATGTTATTGCACTGACGAGCGCAACACAAATTATAGACAGGATGCTGGTGGTAAATGTTGTTTCCCCGCGCCATCTTGTAAAGTGTTTAATCCCTGTTAATGAGCTAAAAGAACACAGTACTAGTTGGTGGCGTTTGACACTTCCTTCGTAGTTGGGTAGTCAGATATGGATTGTTAGTAGACTGTCAAATGACAATATTTGCTACCTATATATATATATATATATATATATATATATATATTTGCAGATTTTTGAAGGACGGGTGCAACCTTAACATCCCTGTGTATGGGTCAACACTAAAACATGGACATGACAGTCAAAATGGAGAAAAACGTTAAAGGCTTAGTGGTTATCTTTTCTTAGAAGGGAGTAATAGAGGAAGTAATCCGTGACTCTGGCCATTAACAAGAGATTAAACTGCTGTTGGTTTATTGACTCCCTTCTCTCTCTGAGATTATTTACTCAGTTCAATTATCCCAAAAGCGAACAGATATCATTTACCCATCTCTGGCGCAAAGAACGAGACGCCGTGTTGTGTTTTCCTCGTTTTCCGATGCTCGTCTAATTACTCGACTAATGCTTCTCTCCAATTAAAGGGACTGTATCTCCAGTTAAAGGGATACTTCGGGACTGTATCTACTTCCCCAGAGTCAGATGAACTCGTGGACACCATTTTGTATGTCTGTGTGTCCAGTATGAAGGAAAATGCTAACTAGCGCTAACGCAATGACTGAAAGTCTAAGGGTATCTATATTGCGCTAACGCTAGTTAGCACAGGAAGTTAAAGGTAGTTTTCGAAGCCAATGTTAACAAGCGTTATCCATAGACTTCCCGTCATTGCGCTATCTGCTAGCATCCTCATCCGACTCTGGGGAAGTGCACAGAAGCTAAATATCAATGCGACATGCAACAATTTCAAAGTCTGAGTTCCGGTTCATATAAAGGAAATCAGTCAATGGAAATACATTCATTAGGCCCTAATCTATGGTTTTCACATGACTGGGAATACAGATATGCTTCTGTTGGTCACAGATACCTTAAATAAAAGGTAGGGTCGTGGATCAGAAAACCAGTCAGTATCTGGTGTGACAAACCATTTGCCTCATGCAGCGAGACACATCTCCTTCACATAGAGTTGATCAGGCTGTTGATTGTGGCCTGTGGAATGTTGTCCCACTCCTCTTCAATGGCTGTGTGAATTTGCTGGATATTGGCAGGAACTGAAACACGCTGTTGTACACGTCGATCCAGAGCATCCCAAACATGCTCAATGGGTGACATGCCTGGTGCGTATGCAGGCCATGGAAGAACTGGGACATTTTCAGCTTCCAGGAATTGTGTACAGATTCTTGCGACATGGGGCTGTGCATTATTATGCTGAAACATGAGGTGATGATGGTGGATGAATGGCATGACAACGGGCCTTAGGATCTCGTCACGGTATATCTGTGCATTCAAATTGCCATTGATAAAATGTACATTTTAGTTGTCTGTAGCTTGTTCCTGCCCATACCATAACCCCACCCCCACCATGGGGCATTCTGTTCACAACGTTGACATCGGCGAACCGTTCGCCCACACTACGCCATACACTCTGTCTGTCATCTGCCCAGGACAGTTGAAATCGTGATTCATCCATGGAGAACACACTTCTCCAACGTGCCAGTGGCCATCGAAGGTAGGCATTTGCCCACTGATGTCACCGAACTGCAGTCAGGTCAAGACCTTGGTGAGGACAACGTGCAGATATTCTTCGGTTGTGAAAACCCACAGTTTCATCAGTTGTCCGGGTGGCTGTTCTCAGACGATCCCGCAGATGAAGAAGCCGGATGTGGAGGTCCTGGGCTGGCATGGTTACACGTGGTCTGCGTTTTAGGCCGGTTGGACATATGTTGGAGGTGGCTTATGGTAGAGAAATTAACATTAAATTATCTGGCAACAGCTCTGGTGGACGTTCCTGCAGTCAGCATGCCAATTGCACGCTCCTTCAACTTGGGACATATCTGGCATTGTGTTGTGTGACAACTGCACATTTTAGAGTTGCCTTTTATTGTCCCCAGCACAAGGTGCACCTGTGTAATGATCATACAGTTTAATCAGCTTCTTGATATGCCACACCTGTCAGGTGGATGGATTATCTTGGCAAAGGAGAAATGCTCACTAACAGGGATGTAAAACAAATTTGTACAAACTTTCGAGAGGAATACGCTTGTTTTGTGTGTATGGAACATTTCTGGGATCTTTTTTTTTCAGCTCATGAAACATGGGACCAAACACTTTACATGTTGTGTTTTATATTTTTGTTCAGTGTAGATAAAGGGCCTCATTGCCAAAATCCTGAAGTATCCCTATAAGACCATTGTCTTGGGAGAAAGAGTATCCTGATACCAGAGGCTGGCTTTTTTCTTTTTCTTCCACTGTGTAGGAGTTTAAAAGGATCTTTTAAGTCCAATGCTATATGTTAATGAAACCCCTATTTTATCATGCAATGACTGTTGCCTACAGGGTTTTCAATAAGCAAGTGGCTAGTAAGTTGTTAAAATGCTAGTGTCTGTTTTGCGGTTCTGCTGTGAAAAAATGGAGCACCTTGGACAGATCTGACTCCTCCCCAGACGGAGCTGACTCCTCCCCGGAAGGAGCTGACTCCACCCCGGACGGAGCTGACTCCACCCCGGACGGAGCTGACTCCTCCCCGGAAGGAGCTGACTCCTCCCCGGAAGGAGCTGACTCCACCCCGGACACATAAGGCCCCCTCCCCTTAGTATTCAAGCTTCAAGCATTAGTTATATAGAAACGTCAATCTTTATACTGAATGCTAGCTTTTGTTTCGTAAATAAACTTATCCTTACCTCCCTAAAAAAAGTCATAAATAACAAGAGCATGGAAGCTTTTCCTCTCATCCAGTGTTGTCTCTCCAATACGAGACGGAGGCAGTGTCTGTTTCCCCCAGCAGGGGGCGCTGGGTCACAGTGCTAAGAGACCAGTAAGGACCAGTATGGAGAAGTCGGTGCTAGGGCCACGGCTCTCTGAGCCTGGATGAGTGCCTCAATTGTGAGGATATGTTTCTCTAAGCCTCTGGTTGACAGCAACACAGTGCTCTTATTTAAAGCAATTTCAAACATGTCTTGTCTGACAAGTTTTAAATCCTACTTAACACCCTGTAACAGCCACGAGTTTACTGTCAGAATTAAAGAACAGAATTCTCAAAGGGAGAGAAATTATCACTTTCATTTTGTTCGCCTCCGTTGTGTATAAGGGACATGGCAGGCATGTTTACCTAGGGATGAATATATTATTACCAATTTGCAACACAATGCTTTTCATCCGGTAGAAAAGGGCTGTTGAAAAGTTTACCTTATACTTTAATTGCTGCCATTATGGATGAAGGAATAAAGGCTGAGCGGGAGCCTCGGTGGATGACTGCGAGGTTAGGACTTAAAAAGGGCACAGTAATGTCTCAGAAGATCAAACCAGCCTTCAAACAAGGTTTTACAGGATAGCGTTGGTAAATGGATGTAAAACCTCACCCTTTTTCCTCTCTTTTTTTTGGTTGTTGTTGTTGTTGTTGATTTAACAAAAAATATGCCAAAAGGTCTTTGAAGATGTTTCTGTTACCGTTCGTCACACGAAGAAGCGTTGGTACGGTTACCATTGGGGTTTATCTAACACCCATCCACGTATTAATACTGCTGTTAGACTCAAACATGCTTTTTGTTGTTGTTGTCTGTCTGTCTGTATACAAACATGCAAAAACAACATTCCGAGTTGTCTTGTTACTTCCTGATAACCTTTCTTGTGTAGTGGTGTGTAATTGATAGTTATTTTGTGCTTATTTCAATAAACATCCAATAAACCTCTAAAGACAGGAAAGGCCCTTTTGTTTGCATGAAGACACTGGTTCACAGATCCAGGCCTGCCCCTTGACCCTTGACCTCCTGCCGTGTCTCCAGAGATGAGTCTTTCTCCTTCTTTAGATTCCCACATTCTTTATCGGTCCCCGGGAAGCAAAAACAAATCGTCAAAATGTAACAATCCTTCCTCCTGTCCTAGTGATTGCATGTGAGGAGGCGAGGCGATAAGCACACGGGTACGTGTTGTTGCTGTGTGAAAGACAACCTTTATCGGCTCATACCTCTGACTCGTGCTTAGTCTAGTCAGCCAGAGAAATATGACAGGGATCTGATAGTGGGACAGGTCCCATCGCAACATCAGTGAGAGAGAGCACGCTTAGCTTGCTGATGTTTATGCTGCCCTGGCCTGTTCTTTAGGGGGGAAAAATGTCAATAGAGGGTTGAGGGTTTCCGGGCACATCTTGCCAATGAGATGGGCGGGATCTTTTCCCTAACATAGACACTCTATTGGTACATTGTGTGCATATATATAGCCGTGTAAAATCACCATACATTTGTGATATAATATTTTGATCCAATATTTATTTGAGATGTTTTGTTAGGTTAAGTTGTGAGGTTGTGAGTGTGTGTGTGTGTGTGTCTGTGTGTGTGTAACAGTACTGTGGCGATGAGAAAGGCCACCCCCTCAGTGGGCCAAGGGAGGGCTCTGTAATTACCCTGTTAGAAAGGTCCTCTCTGAGGTCATCACCCCACGCCTCACAGCTCTGCTCAAACCCCTGTAGCACACAGCAAACACTGATTACACATTGTGTGGTGGAATGTGGCTCCACAGACTGACAATTAAAACAAGAAAATGAAACAGCGCTATAGATAAAGACACGTAAAAGATTAACACATTTTAATTTGTTTACTTGGGATTAGGAAATTCCAAAACCAATGGAAAGGGGAAATCCATAATCAAACATTTTCTATAGTTTCTCTAACATTTGAAAATATCAAAGTTGTTTAAGGTATCGTTCTCAGCAGAAGTGAATATGGTTACTGGCAACAGTATTGCCATCAATAAATTGTTTAAGGTGTTAATATGTATTTATTTTGACACTACATTCTGTTTGCCATCATGTATAGGTTTCAGGATGCAACTTGTATCATTCTATAGAAATCCCCTAATAACATGTAAATGTGAAAAGCTCACATTCAAAACACTGTTGGGGTATTGTGCTTAGTCTAGTCAGCCAGAGAAATATGACAGGGATCTTATCTATCTGTTAGCTAGAATGCACAACATTGGTGTGGTTATGGTAACATGATTCATTATTTACAGTTTTATATTTCCCAATATATACTGTAGTTTAAAAGGCTACACATTTGTTCTTGTTTGCTGTCATTGCTTTTTGAAGAGAGCCTCATTCGCTCACTTTGCAAGGTAAGGAAGTAAGGTAAGGAAGCAAGGTAAGGAAGTAATTCCATGCCAGTCGGGATTATGTCCTCTATTACAGAATGACTTCAAGTGAATTCAGTTCTAATTGAAGTTGATGTACAGTAAGTGGCCAGTTTATTAGGTACACCCATCTAGTACCAAGCCACGCCCCCCTATGCCTCCAGAACAGACAGAATTCTTTGGGTCATGGAAATGTTGCTCAGTTTCTATCAATGGACCTAACTTGTGCCAGGAAAACATTCCTCACACCATTACACCTCTGCCACCATGCTGTACTGTTAACACCAGGCAGGATGGGGTCCTCGCAGTCATGCTGCTTACGTCACATCCTGACTCTGCCGTAACAGGAAACGGGATTCATCGAACCAGGTGATGGTTTTTTCCACTTCCACAATTGTCCAGCGTTTTGATATCGCGTGCTCTCTGAAGCCGCTTCGTCTTGTGGGCACCCGGTGTGGTCGTCTGCTGCAATAGCCCATCCGTGACCAGGACCGACGAGTTGGTGCGTTCCGTGATTCCGTAGTGCACACCGCTGTTGTACTGCTCCGTTATTTGCCCGTTAGCGACTCGCCCGTTAGCTTGCACTGTTCTTTCCGTTCTCCTTCCACGTCTCTCGTCAACGAGCTGTTTTTTTTTCGCCCCCTCAGGACTGGAGGTTTGTTTGCACCATCATCCTCGGTAAAACACCCAGGAAGCCGTGTTTTTTGAGATACATGGAAACCTGGCGCGTCTGGCGCTGACGATCGTACCACGCTCAACGTTGCTTAGGTCACTCGTTCTAACGATCAATCGAACAGTAACTGAATGCCTCAACGCTTGTCTGCCTGGTTTATATAGAAAGCCACGGTCACGTGGCTCACTGTCTGTAAGAGCTAACCATGTTCGTGAATGGGGCGGTGTACCTAATAAACTGGCCACTGAGTATATGGTTGACTTTGCTTTGCATGTAATTGTGTACGACTGCTTGTGTTTCCACGCATTGTCAACATTTCAGTTATCATTGCCACACTTCCATTTGCTGCTTGAACCCACCATGAACTTAGGCAACACAAGGTTTTATTTTATTGAGATGTTGGGAACATATTTGTGAACACACACATGGATGACAGTCCCGTTTTAGTTTTTCACTTTCATCACAATCCAATTTCAGAAGAACATAACATGAAAGACCAGTTTATTATCTACAGTTGCTATAAAATACCCAACAAATGGTTGGGAGGTGACACATCCTAACATTACACGTTGAATTGTTTTTTTGTCCACGAAGTTATTATGAAGAAGAAAGAAATCTTCAAATTGACCACGTTTTCTAAAAAGATCACATCGCAGCGTAGCAACACATCTTTTGTTGAAATAACAGCCGAGATTTTGTCTTTTAAGTGCTCAAAAGATCACTGTGAAACAAACTCATTTTGACTTTGAGGTAACTTTGAAAAAAATATGAAGCTAGATGTGGTATTTTTGTATAATATGGTTTATTATTCCTTGATTGTTGAGGATGGGGATGAACCGGACCCCCTTATCTCTTCAGCCTATCAGGACCAGGGTCTTTTGCATGCCACACCCCACCCGAGTTGTATCGTCTAGTGAGCACCTTTGATTTCCCAAACAGTTATTTTTCTAGGTTTTTCTAGAATGACTGGGAGGTCTTTGAGACAGCTGAACAAAAGCCAGACATTTGTTACCAACTGTTGCCAGCATCAACGGGCAACATCTTGTTTGTCAGCTGAGCGGAGCGAATGGGAGTGTGGATAGGGGTATTCGAAGGTGAAATAAAGGAGATGCTATCCCAGGTAAATGAGGGAAGATTCACATGGTATAATGAAGGCCCGACCCATGTCTTCACGGCTGATGTGTATCTAAAAGGCTTGATAAATACAGTTTCTGAACAGAAGCCTTTATCTGCAGTTATACATATCCCCTGCAACCAGCCGCCCCACATGAGGGCCGGCCGTATCTCCCGAATCACTTTTTATTCTTTGCAAATCTTCTTTTTTTTTCTCTTTTTTTTTTTTATCGGGGTGGACGCAGAGTTTGAACTCTTTCTGAGTTTGACCCTGACATTTCAGCTGAGTTTTATATACACACTTTTGAATAAACAGGTTTGACGTTATACACCGAAGCTCCATTTGTGTGTCCTGGAAAGAGGATATGGAAAGGTTGTTAACATTTCTACGTCCTCAAGTGGCGGCCATATTTTTGACGATACATTTATCAATAACAGTTCATGTTGCACTGCACGTTCCCCAGTGTTCCACGGGTTCTAGGTTACAAACTCCCGTCTTTCTGTTAGATGTTTTGTATTTATCTATCGCACACACACTTGTTGACGCTAGCCACATCTCTTTTGACTTCCTGTTATCGTGATTTAGATTATTCCAGAAAGGTGAAGAGGCAACGTCAACGTCGAGGTCCATGTGAGACCCGGAAGGCTGACGAGAGGCATGGCCGTGATGTCTAAGAGTACTGTACACACTCCCATTGTTGTTTACCCTGACCATTGGTGTCTGCAGACAATACAGGCATACAGGAAGTTAATTACATTACATGGATTACTCACAAAAAACAACAACAACCTGTCATCAATTGGCCCGTTGCCATGGAAGCAAATGTACTTTTATGTAACTCTGAAGTTAAAGATTGGTATTAAGAAGAGCGACTGCTTTTTTTCAAAGGTCCGACTGAACGGTTACTTCTGCTCTTAACCCCCAACCCCTCTGAATGACACACATACACAGGTTTAGGATAGGAGCCAACGGGGGGCGTCACACTGGGGAGCTGCTGTTGTGTGGGATTAAGTGCCTTGCTTAAGGGCACAACGGCAGGCAATGGCATCTAGGATTTGACATCAGTAACCCTCCGGGTTGCTGGCTCGCCTCTCAAACCTCTAGGCTACCTGCCCCCCCCCCCCCCCCCCCCCCCCGTATTAGTTCATGACCTCAATATATTTTTTTACAATGTAGATCAATCTGGTAATTTAACCTTTCCTTGTTCCTAAATACATGTCAGTCATTTCCGGTGTCTATCACTTAGTGTATAATTTAACGATTTGTCAGAGGTTAAATGGCCTCAGGTTGGGAAATGTTCTGATGTGTATTAGAACAAGTTGGAGCACGTGTCAAGGCAGGTCACGACGGTGACACAGATTGGGGGACCTCTCGCCATTCAGGACCAAGCTCCTTGGTTTAGAAGGTGCAGGTTGTGTGTCCTCTCCTGCACAGATTGTTTGCGTTTTTCTTCTGTCACTGCAATTGAGGAGGAGGGGGGGGGGGGGGGGGGAGAGTAGGAAAAAGGTCAGTTGGGATGTGAAGCTCCTATTATCAGCCATCTTCCCCTGGCTTCCACAAGCAGCTTGTTTCTAAGCTGCAACCTAGCCAAGCATGAAGGGAATATAATTTCAGCCAATCTCCCGGTAGCTTGGGTGCACAGAAAGCCATTGTAGGCCAGCAAAATGGCCACAATAGACCCCCCCCACCGATAAAGATCTGCATAGGTAATGCCAGGGCTGCAATAAATGCAATTTTTTTTTTTTAGCTTCCCCCCGCATTCAACCAAACTCCCTCACTGCTCTGACCACTGTTTGTCCCTTGCCATTGAAAGTGATGGATAGCATTTTCTTCTTCACGTATAATTGCAAAGGGCTGGAGAATGGCGGAAATTGATTAATTTCCTCTGTGAATAATACATTACCCCGGACATTTCTTTACTGTTTATCTGGTCACGCAGCCAACAGCTTTGTTTGGTCTCTTACACTCTCCAACTCCTCGTTGGACTTTTGAAAAGGGTCGTGGAACAGAAAAAGCCTCCAGTCGTATCGACAGTGTCCGAGGAACTATAACTTTGAATATCAAAAGCGGAAGGGAGTGCAGTTGACCAAGCTTCGCACATTGGCTATTGTATCTGAATATATAGCCAGGATGATGAAATCTGGCCTACTCAAATTGGAATAGGACATAGTCATTCATTTGAAAAGGATATACAATATACCAGTTGGTAAATCATCTCATTTGTCTTCTTCTATAACTGTTTTATAATCTAGTCCACTCTCCTACCGTATGTAACCTTGGACGCTTTTGTTTGGTAACTACGTGGCTGCAACATTAACCCTTTTGTTTGGTAACTACGTGGCTGCAACATTAACCACATTAACCCTTTTGTTTGGTAGCTACGTGGCTGCAACATTAACCCTTTTGTTTGGTAACTACGTGGCTGCAACATTAACCACATTAACCCTTTTGTTTGGTAGCTACGTGGCTGCAACATTAACCACATTAACCCTTTTGTTTGGTAACTACGTGGCTGCAACATTAACCCTTTTGTTTGGTAGCTACGTGGCTGCAACATTAACCACATTAACCCTTTTGTTTGGTAACTACGTGGCTGCAACATTAACCACATTAACCCTTTTGTTTGGTAACTACGTGGCTGCAACATTAACCCTTTTGTTTGGTAACTACGTGGCTGCAACATTAACCACATTAACCCTTTTGTTTGGTAACTACGTGGCTGCAACATTAACCCTTTTGTTTGGTAACTACGTGGCTGCATCATTAACCCTTTTGTTTGGTAACTACGTGGCTGCATCATTAACCACATTAACCCTTTTGTTTGGTAACTACGTGGCTGCAACATTAACCACATTAACCCTTTTGTTTGGTAACTACGTGGCTGCAACATTAACCACATTAACCCTTTTGTTTGGTAACTACGTGGCTGCAACATTAACCCTTTTGTTTGGTAACTACGTGGCTGCAACATTAACCACATTAACCCTTTTGTTTGGTAACTACGTGGCTGCAACATTAACCCTTTTGTTTGGTAACTACGTGGCTGCAACATTAACCCTTTTGTTTGGTAACTACGTGGCTGCATCATTAACCACATTAACCCTTTTGTTTGGTAAGTACGTGGCTGCAACATTAACCCTTTTGTTTGGTAACTACGTGGCTGCAACATTAACCACATTAACCCTTTTGTTTGGTAGCTACGTGGCTGCAACATTAACCACATTAACCCTTTTGTTTGGTAACTACGTGGCTGCAACATTAACCCTTTTGTTTGGTAGCTACGTGGCTGCAACATTAACCACATTAACCCTTTTGTTTGGTAACTACGTGGCTGCAACATTAACCACATTAACCCTTTTGTTTGGTAACTACGTGGCTGCAACATTAACCACATTAACCCTTTTGTTTGGTAACTACGTGGCTGCAACATTAACCCTTTTGTTTGGTAACTACGTGGCTGCAACATTAACCACATTAACCCTTTTGTTTGGTAACTACGTGGCTGCAACATTAACCCTTTTGTTTGGTAACTACGTGGCTGCATCATTAACCCTTTTGTTTGGTAACTACGTGGCTGCATCATTAACCACATTAACCCTTTTGTTTGGTAACTACGTGGCTGCAACATTAACCACATTAACCCTTTTGTTTGGTAACTACGTGGCTGCAACATTAACCACATTAACCCTTTTGTTTGGTAACTACGTGGCTGCAACATTAACCCTTTTGTTTGGTAACTACGTGGCTGCAACATTAACCACATTAACCCTTTTGTTTGGTAACTACGTGGCTGCAACATTAACCCTTTTGTTTGGTAACTACGTGGCTGCAACATTAACCCTTTTGTTTGGTAACTACGTGGCTGCAACATTAACCACATTAACCCTTTTGTTTGGTAAGTACGTGGCTGCAACATTAACCCTTTTGTTTGGTAACTACGGGGCTGCAACATTAACCACATTAACCCTTTTGTTTGGTAACTACGTGGCTGCAACATTAACCACATTAACCCTTTTGTTTGGTAACTACGTGGCTGCAACATTAACCCTTTTGTTTGGTAACTACGTGGCTGCAACACTAACCCTTTTGTTTGGTAACTACGTGGCTGCAACATTAACCACATTAACCCTTTTGTTTGGTAACTACGTGGCTGCAACATTAACCACATTAACCCTTTTGTTTGGTAACTACGTGGCTGCAACATTAACCACATTAACCCTTTTGTTTGGTAACTACGTGGCTGCAACATTAACCCTTTTGTTTGGTAACTACGTGGCTGCAACATTAACCCTTTTGTTTGGTAACTACGTGGCTGCAACATTAACCCTTTTGTTTGGTAACTACGTGGCTGCAACATTAACCCTTTTGTTTGGTAACTACGTGGCTGCAACATTAACCCTTTTGTTTGGTAACTACGTGGCTGCAACATTAACCCTTTTGTTTGGTAACTACGTGGCTGCAACATTAACCACATTAACCCTTTTGTTTGGTAACTACGTGGCTGCAACATTAACCCTTTTGTTTGGTAACTACGTGGCTGCAACATTAACCCTTTTGTTTGGTAACTATGTGGCTGCAACATTAACCACATTAACCCTTTTGTTTGGTAACTACGTGGCTGCAACATTACCAGGAATAATGCCAGTGTGTAGTCACAGGGTTATAATTGTTTGGGTATGACTCAATTCTCAATGGAAAGAATACAGAATATTTCATTTTCAAAAATATGGGGGGGGGGGAACACAGTTATTGATGATCACTTTAGCTGTTATAGAATATACACTAGAGCTGTGTAGCAATACATATGTGTATTGTCTGACCTGAAAGGATGCTATTTCAGGGTGCTGTGAATCTAGCCACAATATACATACTCATCTCCTGTCAAATCTTCCCCGATCTACCGCAAAACAGATGCCTCAACTTGAAGCCATGGAGTCGATGAGGGACTCTGTGTCGAGATCAAAACAAGTTGTTTGAACAGGAAAACAGCGTGTTATATTTTTCACAATGAAAAATGTGACTGTAACAAAACATCTATGTTTTTTGATCAGTGTTGGTATGTCAACAAAAAATGTCAACCTCGTGTCTGAAAAGCACTGAAACCCGTGTTCCATAATGATTCAAATAGGCTACATTGCCCCAAATATATTGCACAACGTTATCCTAATATGAGCCCCTATTGCTAGTGACCCTCAGGAACAACTTACAAGGAAGTGACACAGGGAAGAAATGTAAACGGAATGGAATTAAATTATGAAAAAGTAAATGTACGTGGGTATTACTGACGGTGGCTCCCAATAGTGGCTAATAGTCATGAAAATCCTGGAAAAAGTCATGGTATTTTAAAATTGTGTTTTCCTGGAAATGTTTTGGAAGATGATAAAATCCGAAAAATGTATATAATAATTTCTATTATAATTTATTTTGGCACAGTTTTAAAATATTTTATCAATCAAATAAACAAAAAAAATCGACATATCAGCCAGGATTTGAATGACAGCGCGTCCGTGTTTGGGCACATCACCTGTGTGTGAGACCAGTGGGCCGTTGTTCAAGGAGAGGGAGGCCAATGCTGCAGCAGGTTCAAAAGCAGGTTCAAAACATAGACTGTACCCTCTAGTTAACTGTACCCTCTAGTTAACTGTACCCTCTAGTTAACTGTACCCTCTAGTTAACTGTACCCTCTAGTAAACTGTACCCTCTAGTAAACTGTACCCTCTAGTTAACTGTACCCTCTAGTTAACTGTACCCTCTAGTTAACTGTACCCTCTAGTTAACTGTACCCTCTAGTTAACTATACCCTCTAGTTAACTGTACCCTCTAGTTAACTGTACCCTCTAGTTAACTGTACCCTCTAGTTAACTGTACCCTCTAGTTAACTATACCCTCTAGTTAACTGTACCCTCTAGTTAACCGTACCCTCTAGTTAACTGTTTAGCTCTATTAATGTTACCATCAGTTCCACTGACTCTTGCAAGTCGCAAATAAGGCCATACAAAGTTGATTTACTTAAAAAAAAAAAAAGATTAATATGATTAATTTAAACAATTTATTTTTGATTAAACTCCCAATTCACTTCACCATTGTATTAGTTAGGATTCCGTTCCATCGCGTTGAACTGAATCATTTGAATAAAAAAAATATAATTTGTGAATCGTGAACATACATTTTAGGAAATGTATTAGAAGTAGCCTTTCTTTTGTATTCTGTGGTTTTAAAATGTGTTTTGAATGTACTTCCAGTTGATTTGGGCATCTAATGTATGGGACATTGCAACTCAATAGATGCTAGTCATCCCGCAAAGTAAATTCTTCTAAGGTAGCTAAGATAAATATGACTGAAGAGAATTTGTGTGCTTGCTTCAGCTGAGTAAAAAAAAGATTTGTAGCCTTTATTGGGATGTCGTACTGCAATGCTTTACATCAATGGGTGGGCAGCCATCCTCCAGGAGAGCCAATGGGTGGGCAGCCATCATCCAGGAGAGCCAATGGGTGGGCAGCCATCCTCCAGGAGAGCCAATGGGTGGGCAGCCATCCTCCAGGAGAGCTAATGGGTGGGCAGCCATCGTCCAGGAGAGCCAATGGGTGGGCAGCCATCCTCCAGGAGAGCCAATGGGTGGGCAGCCATCCTCCAGGAGAGCCAATGGGTGGGCAGCCATCCTCCAGGAGAGCCAATGGGTGGGCAGCCATCCTCCAGGAGAGCCAATGGGTGGGCAGCCATCCTCCAGGAGAGCCAATGTGTGGGCAGCCATCCTCCAGGACAGCCAATGGGTGGGCAGCCATCCTCCAGGAGAGCCAATGGGTGGGCAGCCATCCTCCAGGAGAGCCAATGGGTGGGCAGCCATCCTCCAGGAGAGCCAATGGGTGGGCAGCCATCCTCCAGGAGAGCCAATGGGTGGGCAGCCATCCTCCAGGAGAGCCAATGGGTGGGCAGCCATCCTCCAGGAGAGCCAATGGGTGGTCAGCCATCCTCCAGGAGAGCCAATGGGTGGGCAGCCATCCTCCAGGAGAGCCAATGGGTGGGCAGCCATCCTCCAGGAGAGCCAATGGGTGGGCAGCCATCCTCATGGAGAGCCAATGGGTGTGCAGCCATCCTCCAGGACAGCCAATGTGTGGGCAGCCATCCTCCAGGAGAGCCAATGGGTGGGCAGCCATCCTCCAGGAGAGCCAATGGGTGGGCAGCCATCGTCCAGGAGAGCCAATGGGTGGGCAGCCATCCTCCAGGAGAGCCAATGGGTGGGCAGCCATCCTCCAGGAGAGCCAATGGGTGGGCAGCCATCCTCCAGGAGAGCCAATGGGTGGGCAGCCATCGTCCAGGAGAGCCAATGGGTGGGCAGCCATCGTCCAGGAGAGCCAATGGGTGGGCAGCCATCCTCCAGGAGAGCCAATGGGTGGGCAGCCATCCTCCAGGAGAGCCAATGGGTGGGCAGCCATCCTCCAGGAGAGCCAATGGGTGGGCAGCCATCATCCAGGAGAGCCAATGGGTGGGCAGCCATCCTCCAGGAGAGCCAATGGGTGGGCAGCCATCCTCCAGGAGAGCCAATGGGTGGGCAGCCATCCTCCAGGAGAGCCAATGGGTGGGCAGCCATCGTCCAGGAGAGCCAATGGGTGGGCAGCCATCCTCCAGGAGAGCCAATGGGTGGGCAGCCATCCTCCAGGAGAGCCAATGGGTGGGCAGCCATCGTCCAGGAGAGCCAATGGGTGGCCAGCCATCCTCCAGGAGAGCCAAGGGGTGGGCAGCCATCCTCCAGGAGAGCCAATGGGTGGCCAGCCATCCTCCAGGAGAGCCAATGGGTGGGCAGGCTTTAATTCAAGTCCCCCCTCTAACAAACCACATTTAGAAATGAGCTGCTCGACCGGACGTTGATAAACTGTCTCTGATGTGTTGGAGCAGGGCTTGATCAAAAGACCCAGTAGCTCTCCAGGCTGAGGGTTGACCACATGTTTTTTTTATACAGTTGCCTAACAGGTATTCTACTTTGTAGTAGGGGTTAAGTGCCTTGTACAACAACAGGAGATGGTCCATGGGATCAGAGACCAGCCTCCCAGTGTTGATGACACCTTACTTTTGTTATACGTACTGTACCAATTGGTGGACGTAGAGATCACATGGAAAAAGTCATGAAATTACATTTATCAAAATGTTGATGAACCATCCACGCAAATGATGAGGGAACACAATTTAAATTCTTACTATCTATTTAAATATTTATTTCTATGATATTTCACTGTGGGAAAAGGAGCCGAAATACATGTCATGTTCAGTTGTGCTTTCATATGGCTGAAATCACATTCGTCTCCAGGGATCATAAGGAAGAATCATCTAAAACAATTGCAATGTGTGTTTACAATCCCCTTCTCCAAAAGGATTACTTTTTTTTATCAATATCTCTTATCAGTAGCTCTTATCAATAGCTCTTATTAATAGCTCTTATCAATATCTCTTATCAATAGCTCTTATCAATAGCTCTTATTAATAGCTCTTATCAATAGCTCTTATCAATAGCTCTTATCAATAGCTCTTATCAATAGCTCTTATCAATAGCTCTTATCAATATCTCTTATCAATATCTCTTATCAATAGCTCTTATCAATAGCTCTTATCAATAGCTCTTATCAATATCTCTTATCAATAGCTCTTATCAATTTATAAATTACAGTGCATGGAGAATGCTGTTATTTAAAAAAACATATATATATATACACACAAAATATACAACAACAAAAAAGTTGATGCTTTTCCCACTTGGAATGACCGTATTTATGGTTTACTCTCGAGTGAAGGTGGTGGAATTACGAGGTAATTAAGTCAGAGGTCAGAATACGGCGGCTCTGTAGACACACTTCCGCCACGCCTTCATTTTTATTTGAGTTTCAACTCAAACCAATAGCGAATGAATAGTGTGCTATTCTTATGCTTAAGTTCAAGGTCAGATATACGCATACTGCGAAAGCGCTTAAAAAGGGAATCATGTTCCATTTACGTGTGTTTAACTCAGGTCGGAATCGGGGCCTTAGTGCACAAAAATGACCCTGATCCGGTTACTCATACCCTCTTCCGTCGTTTTTCTCCAAACAAATTTCACTTTTTCTGTCTCCAAAGTTTGTTTTCATGACCAGGTTCACAAAGTGGGTCACAGTTTTTTTATCAGCATTGTGTGGAACAAAAATGATATTTAACCTAGCTAATTCAGAGAGCTATTGCTGCTGCCCAGCAGATGTTTCCTGCGCTTGCGCTCTCTAAAGCCACAGTCCTTCTCTGGCACATCTCAGATAAAAGAATGCTGCTATTGCTGGAGGTACGAAGGACTAGGAGTAGCAATGGCTACCTAATTAACCTCTCCTGCCTCCCTCTGCCCACAACACATCTCCCCGTGACTCACTTTAATAGTTGAATAACCTTTCTGTCGGTAAGACTGAGACAGGCTGAATCAAGGTATGATTTAATTAAAATATGTTCAAAGAATGTAGCTACAGAGAATGTAGAAACACAAAGGTTTAGGGAGCAGGCAGAAATGACCCTGCCATTAAATACTGAAAATGACAGTGAAGCCAAGTGTAAATACACAGGCAGAGGAGAGAGAGAGCGAGGCTAAGAGTCAGGTTGCTTTTGAATTAAGTAACCTAGTTACTTTTGTATGGTTCTTTTACAAGTTGTGCTGGATTTGTCCACCTTATTGTGCCTTTTGAGAAAAGGCAGACAAATTCTATTACATTTTGTAAACATAACTACTGTGTTACACTTGCACTGCAGATGGGACAGCATCTGCTTTCCAACAACTTGCAGGGATTTAGTTGTATCTTGCTGTTTGGGGTTTTATAGGCTGGGTTTCTGTACAGCACTTTGAGATATCAGCTGATGTAAGAAGGGCTTTGTAAATACATTTGATTTGATTTACCATTCTGCAAAGTACCACAAGGGGAACAGTACGTTCAGAAAGTATTCAGACTCCTTGAGTTTTTCTGATGTTGATTAAATATTTTTTTTCTCATCAATACCCCATAATGACAAATCGAAAACATTTTATGAAAAATAAAAAACAGAAACCTTAACATAACTATTCAGACCCTTTGTTATGAGATGCAAAATTGATCTCAGGTGCATCCTGTTTCCATTGATCATCCTTGATATGTTTCTACAACTTGATTGGAGTCTACCTGTGGTAAACTCATTTGATTGGACATGATTTGGAAAGGCACACAACTGTCTATGTAAGGTCTCACAGTTGACAGTGAATGTCAGAGCAAAAACCAAGCCATGAGGTCGAATGAATTGTCCGTTGAGCACTGAGAAAGGATTGTGTCGAGGCACAGATCTGGGGAAGGGTACCAAAACATTTCTGCAGCATTGAATGTCCCCAAGAACACAGTGGCCTCCATCATAATTAAATGGAAACAGCTTGGAACCACCAAGACTCTTCCTAGATCTGGCCGACAGGCCAAACTGAGCAATCGGGAGAGAAGGGCCTTTGTCAGGGAGGAGACCAAGAACCCGATGGTCACTCTGAAAGACCTCCAGAGTTCCTCTGTGGAGATGGGAGAACCTTCCAGAAGGACAACCATCTCTGCAGCACTCCACCAATCAGGCCTTTATGGTAGTTGCCAGAATGAAGCCACTCATCAGTAGAAAGCACACGACAGCCCGCTTGGAGTTTGCCAAAAGGCACCTAAAGGACTCTCAGACCATGAAAAACAAGATGCTCTGGTCTGATGAAACCAAGATTGAACTCTTTGACCTGACTGTCGAGCGTAACGTCTGGAGGAAACCTGGCACCATCCCTACGGTAAAGCATTGTGGTGGCAGCATCATGCTGTGGGGATGTTTTTCAGCGGCAGGGACTGGGACACTAGTCAATATAGCCAACTCAGCGAGCTAACATACATTTCAAGGAAAAAACAAGTGATATTAAGTGGCTAGCTAGCTAGCTTTAGCAACGTTTTGTGGTCAATGAGACTGAGAGCTAGCAAACCAGCTGATCTACCAAATAATGTAACAAAAGTATAATTTAGGATTTGAACAAAAAAAAATACTCCATCAACAGGCTCTGCATTTCAGGAATCACAGTATCAAGTACTCCTGCTGCACTGTTAAATTATTTGGCCATTTAAACAATTTGTTTCTTGATTAAAAACTATTTTTTTAAATCAGTCCTGGAAATGAAAGTGCTGAAAACATGTTTGCACAGCTGCAGCCAACTAGCCTGGCTTTCATGCATTTCAAATGTGAGTCTGAAGTGTTGGACTTGAAGACCGTTGCTATCCATTGGAGCGCTGCGATTGGTTTCCCGAAATTCCAGGGCGTGGCTTAGTGAACTGTACACCACATTTCTCTAAGAGAGCTGTCATACAAATAGTATCAGCTGTGGTTCTGGCCCTTCTGACTGACTGCTACCCTGCCTGTATCTCTCTCCTGCTTACTGGACCTGCACTTCTTACCGTCTAAGGCCTCTGGCCCTCACCGCCTCACACTATGTGTCAGAAATACTTATCAAGACCGACTTCCACCTCACCCATCCGCTATTCAATTGAATTTCCAAGTTCAAGTATGAATGAGAGGAGTGTGCCTTGAGCGGCATCCTCCGACTCTTCTGGAATATAGCTCTCTCTCTCTCTCTCTCTCTCTCTCTCTGCCAGGCAGCTCAGCTCAGACAATGAACAGGGAGAGACAACGCGGTCACCTGTGACAGCCCAGCTGACTGTCACGCACACCGCCAGGCTGCTGAGGCTCTCCTGATGAGAAGGAAATGACTTCATAATGGTAGGGGTGTTCCTGGGTTTATGGAACGATATGATAATCCTCTTTTCACACAATGGTGATAATGATCAATATTATGGCAGGGGAGTAGGGGGCGAGGAAACCGTTCGGAATGGAGACTCTGCTGCATAATCCTCTTGCCTTGAAAGGTTAAATACGGATTTTAATATTATGATCCCCCCCCCCCCCCCTTTACTCTCCTTCTACCAATGAAAATATTAGTACAGTATTTCAACCCAAATGTGCACATGGTGCATTTGACTTTACTAGGCAACATGAGACTGACACAATGACACTTTTCATACTGAAATCAGACCGATTGTATATGTTTAAGCATTTGCACTGACTGTAGTAATATGAATTTTTACTGTAGCCCTCTACACTCGTACACACACACACGCTGCCAGTCAAAAAGTTTGAACACACCTGCTCATTCCAGGATTTTTCTTTATTATAATTATAATTTTTTACTATTTTCTACATCGTAGAATAATAGTCAAGACATCAAAACTATGAAATGACACAAATGGAATCATGTAGTAACCAAAAAAGTGTTAAAACAAATCAAAATATATTTTATATTTGAGATTCTTCAAAGTAGCCACCCGTTGCCTTGATGACAGTTTTGCAGTCGCAAATATAATCTCAAATATAAATATATATAGATATGATATATGATATATGAGAGGTTAACAAATAAGTATTCCTATATGCTTAATTTAGAGTTATTAATGTAACTTTAGTTGTTCTACAAATGTTGGGCTATATGTTTTGATTTTTAATACGTTGTAAGCCTGCATGATGAGACTCCAATGATGATTTGAAAAAAAAGTATCTTGAAAGGCATGAGCTCTGCTTTGTTTATTTGTGCACAAGCTTAACACACTTCATCAGTCTCTCATTCACAATGAGACAAGCACTTGATGATGCCTACAATTTCACTGCAGCATCCCCTTTGTGTGGCCGTAATGCACCCTAAAATACGTGCCTTTTGCAGCCATTGTGCCCTTCTACCTGAGTGCTGCACGCTCCATCACATCATTGGCTCTTTCTCGCAGGCTACAAGTGAAGACAGACACATCGGAGACGCAACCGCTTGTGTCCTTATCCAATTCCTAGGTGCATAATGAAGATATTGGAAGAACGGTCCACATTTGCTTTTCGTCAGCCAACAAGATGAGTAGTAGGCCTAACGAACAGGAAAAACACTAGCCTATGTCAATCTACTATCCCCCATAGTACAAAGGCCAACCTATTCTGTCTGGGACAGTTGTGGGATGCGATAGATCCCAAGTTAATACAACCACTAGCATCAAAAAAGCTTTTTTTTAAGGAATGTGGCTGACGCAACAGATCTGAACTTATAGCTTAAAATGTTGATAAACTATTAGGCTATTTCACATTATAAGCGCAGCAATGCTATATGTGTGAATGTTCCATTAGTGAAAAACGCCACTATCAAAAGTGTAATGCTTTTATTATGAAGGTGAATTTTTACGGTGAAAATTATCTTCCCTCAAACTTGAAACTCACGCGCTGCTTATGTATGCCAGTTAGGCTCTACATCCCTTGTAAAGCGGATTAATGTGCTTTGGCCACTTTAGTTGTTACACAAGCCTTATTAAAACATACAGTATGGGCCTATTGGCTAGGTTACATGAGGTGGGAGACTATGATTTGAAAAAGTTGCAAAAAAAGGCATTGTTTCTTATGCTGGGCATCATTCACAAGTGATACTATTTAATATTGTCACCCATCAGATTATTCTTGATTTACTATCGTCTAAATTGGCCATCCCATTCAACAGTACAATGAATGTCATTGTTAGTATTGCTGTCTTTTTAATTATATTTTTTATTGTAAAATAATAAACATATTATATATATATATATTTTTTTAAGTATGGACCATTATCATGCACCTCTATCGCGACATGGACAGCGGGAAAAAATACTTAAATAGCGAATGGAGGGCGCTTTTCCCCGTGGTTCATTTTCATGCCAACCAAGTAGGCTATACTCCTGTTGTAAATGTAAGCACCGTGCTTAGTATTAGGTAAGTTGAGAAATAAATCTAGTAGGTCTAGCCTATCGAAAGCTGGTCCTCCTCTTTTTAATAGAGGCCATCACTCTGTTTTCTCACGCAAATGCATAGCCTATTGAAATGTGCAACATGAGCTCATGGGCTCTCATGAAGTGTTTGATTCGATTTTCGATTACATTTTTATTGATGTCAGAATGATTAGAGGGACAATAGAGGCAGTTAGCAAGTTTGGTAGGCTACTAATGACCATCAGCAGCATCAGAGCTTGGAGAAGCCTAATTACCGTGACTGAATGATCACGTGGAATTTGACTGCCTTTATGACTCGTGACCACCAGTGTGGCGGTAATACGGTCACTGCAACATCCCTACTCAAATGACCATTTGTTTCTCTGAATTGTCTTGTACAAACCTAACACTGTGAGATTGTATTTTATAACTTAGCTAATCAAGTTGGAAATAGAGCAAGCTTTCAAATGATGCCCACCTAACCCGGATTGCAATTTATAATGGGCTATTTTTGGATTGCGTAAACAACTACAATAATTGTGTGATGGCTGGGATGCAGGGTTGATGGTAAATGTGCTGTCTGTACTGTAAATGCGATAGGCTATTGTTGGCTCCAATTCCGTTTGAGACTGACATAAGGTACAAAGGTCAACAGATGGCGGTACACAACGAGCAGCTAATCCTCTGCTTTTGGTTTATCCACTAGTGTATCTCATTACACAGATCCCCTTGTAAGAGATATCATGTGTGGCCATTGATAAAGTAGAGCCAGGATTTAGCGAAGAAGAATGTAATAACGTAAATGGGCCGTTAATGAAAAACAACAGACACGGGGGCCAGATGTTTTGCTAAGCGGGACACAGGAGGTTGTTTCAATTGTTGTCTTTTGAGCGCTGACTTTACTGTGAGAGTTGTATAACCTCTGCGTTTTTATAACCTCTGTTTTTATACCACGCTGACTCGGTATCAGTAAGCGGGCCACATCGGGCTATTAAACTGATTAGAGTGGTATTTTCTAAATCAGAGTATCAGCAGGGATTTTGAGCCACGGCACTTGACTCTTCATTTGTTTATTCTCACAGGCTGGATGGGGCTTACCACAGGAACTGTCCCCTGCAGAACATGATCTGGAGAAAATTGGTTCCTACACGTCTACTTAATACCTGCTTAATCCCGCAGAAAGGGGTTAGGAAGAATTTCTTAGAAATGTCAACCAATCTACAGGGTTCACGTGGAAAACACTGATACTACTGATGCTTTGGGTTTTACAATAGTGGGATTGCGTCCCAAATGGTACCCTTTATACTGCGCTACTTTTGGCCGATAGGATTCTAGTTAAAAGTAGTGCACGATATAGAGGATAGAGTGCCATTTGGGATGTAAGGCCCCAGGTTTACCTGTGACAAGGCCCAAGAAAAGGGAGGTGAAGTGGACTTGGGTTAAATCCTTGTGTGATTCAGATGTCGGAGGAGTAAAGTAACCAGGAGATGTCATGTTTCTTTGCCTGTTAAATGAGTTTCTTTCCACAGTGGGTGTTTCCCCGAAAAGTAACCTGATAGTATTAATTATGATGGAGGCCACTGTGTTCTTGGGGACCTTCAATGCTGCAGAAATATTTTGGTACCCTTCCCCAGATCTGTGCCTCGACACAATCCTGTCTCAGAGCTCTACGGACAGTTCCTTCGACCTCATTGCTTGGTTTTTGCTCTGACATGCACTTTCAACTGTGTACATAGACATGTGTGTGCCTTTACAAATTGTATTTATTATATATTTTTATTTAACCTTTATTTTACTAGTCAAGTTTGTTAAGAACAAATTCTTATTTACAATGACAGCCTACTGAAAGGCAAAAGGCCTCCTGTGGGGACGGCGGGACAACAGAACACCTCATAAAGAGAGACCTAAGACAATAACATAGCATAGCAGCAACACATGACAACACAGCATGGGAGCAACACATGACAACACAGCATGGGAGCAACACATGACAACACAGCATGGGAGCAACACATGACAACACAGCATGGGAGCAACACATGACAACACAGCATGGGAGCAACACATGACAACACAGCATGGGAGCAACACATGACAACACAGCATGGGAGCAACACATGACAACACAGCATGGTAGCAGCACAACATGGCAGCAGCACAACATGGTAGCAGCACAACATGGTAGCAGCACAACATGGCAGCAACACAACATGGCAGCAGCACAACACGGTAGCAGCACAACATGGTAGCAACACAACATGGCAGCAGCACAACATGGTAGCAGCACAACACGGTAGCAGCACAACATGGTAGCAACACAACATGGCAGCAGCACAACATGGTAGCAACACAACACGGTAGCAGCACAACATGGTAGCAGCACAACACGGTAGCAGCACAACATGGTAGCAACACAACATGGCAGCAGCACAACATGGTAGCAACACAACATGGCAGCAGCACAACATGGTAGCAGCTCAACATGGTAGCAACACAACATGGCAGCAGCACAACATGGTAGCAGCTCAACATGGTAGCAACACAACATGGCAGCAGCACAACATGGTAGCAACACAACATGGTAGCAACACAACATGGTAGCAGCACAAAGGGCAAGAAGGTAGAGACAACAAAACATCACGCAAAGCAGCCACAACGGTCATTAATAGTATCTATGATTGAGTCTTTGAATGAAGAGATTGAGATTAAACTGTCCAAATCAATTGAATTTACCACAGGAGGACTCCAATTAAGTTGTGGAAACGTCTCAAGGATGATCAATGGAAACAGGATGCACCTGAGATCAATTTTGAGTCTCATAGCAAAGGGTCTTCTTATGTAAATATGCTATTTCTGTTTTTAATTTGTAATAAATCTGCAAAAAATGTCTAAACCTGTTTTGGCTTTGTCATTAGGGGGTATTGTGATGTCATTAGGGGGTATTGTGATGTCATTATGGGGTATTGTGATGTCATTATGGGGTATTGTGTGTAGATTGATGAGGAAAAAACAATTATTTAATACATTTTTAGAATAAGACTGTAACAAAATGTGGAAAAAGTCAAAAGGTTCTGAATACTTTCCAAAGGCTCTGTACATTACTGTGTAAGTCTATGGAAAGGGGGTGAGAACCACGAGCCTCCTAGGTGTTCTATCGAAGTCAATGTACCCAGAGGAGGACCTTTCATTGCAAAACAGTGTGTTTTAGTCAATTATTTGGTGACGTGTGAGTATATTTAGGATAGTTTTATCTAAAAACTATAACTTTTTAGACGTTTAACTATTTTTATTTTTTTTTTCTTCTGAAAAATGACCGAGGAGGATGATCCTCCCCTTCTTCAGAGGAGGAGCCTCCATTGACTGATAGGAGAAGAGTGTATATATTCTAGAACAGAGATGGCTAATATAATATACATACCTTATATTATACTGTGTACCTTAGTAGGGTTGAATACGGAAGACACATTTCAGTAGAATGCATTCAGTTGTACAACTGACTAAGTATCCCCCTTTCCTTTTCCCTGTATACATTATATCCACATTCATTTAGTGGATTCTGCATTTGACAAAGAGTCGTTAGACATGTCTGATTTGAATGTCAACATTGTGATTCAGGGACATCTCTAGCCCATGCAGGTGTGGTATCACCATAAGTCCTGAGGAACTGAATGCATAGGGAGGAGGAGCAGAATGACTCACCTTGAGATTACTTTTTGGTTAGAAATTCGATTCTCTTGAAGCATTAAATAAAGTCTGGCTCTACAGAACGACTCCCTGAGAGAGGGGGGCTCTGCTCACCTTATCACCTCAACAGTCAGACCCCTAAGGACTCCTTCTCCACTATCATGTGGACTGGCCAATGATTTGGTAATAGTTGTTCATAGGGCAAGCAGCTGTATTGGGTCATTCCCTCTCTCTGTGTGTCGATTCCAGTGCAGTGTCCCTCTCAATTACTGTCCTTCGTCTGTCGTCCTGTCACGCGGTGAAAAGGAGCAGGTGGGAGAGAAGAGAAAAGGAACCAAGCCCATTTAGAATGGTATATTTTTATGTGAAGGTCCCACAACACTCCAGAAATTCTACGTTTTTAAGTGGCATAATGAGTTTTAGATGTCCTTTTCTGTTGCAAAGAATTACAGGCCCTGAAGCATTCTCTGCCACAAATCTACTCCCCAGAAACGAAGGGCATTGTGTGCGTGCGTGTGTGTGTGCGTGTGTACATGTGTGTTTTCTGTATTCTAAAGAATTGCCAATATTTCCTAGATTCATAGGTGCCGATACGATATGCATTGTAATTCTCATGATTCTATTCGTATTGTGATTTGATACTGTGATTTTATAGTGCTTCAATCTTCCAGACATATTGGTCACCATGTCTGCTGCAGAGAGACGAGAGATGAGAGAAGGCCAATGAGAAAACTAGTTTTGATCAGTCATGGAAATAAAAGTGCTGAAAACATATTGGCTCAAGCTAGAGAAGGAGAAATACCAGAGTTTTGGCGCAGGTACAGCCGACTAGCGCCAGCGTTGACTCCCTAGCAATAATACTAATACTATTACCATACTCTGCTGTATATAGAATTCTCCCCATCGCTACTGTATATACAGTGCCTTGCGAAAGTATTCAGCCCCCTTGAACTTTGCGACCTTTTGCCACATTTCAGGCTTCAAACATAAAGATATAAAACTGTATTTTTTTGTGAAGAATCAACAACAAGTGGGACACAATCATGAAGTGGAACGACATTTATTGGATATTTCAAACTTTTTTAACAAATCAAAAACTGAAAAATTGGGCGTGCAAAATTATTCAGCCCCCTTAAGTTAATACTTTGTAGCGCCACCTTTTGCTGCGATTACAGCTGTAAGTCGCTTGGGGTATGTCTCTATCAGTTTTGCACATCGAGAGACTGACATTTTTTCCCATTCCTCCTTGCAAAACAGCTCGAGCTCAGTGAGGTTGGATGGAGAGCAGTTGTGAACAGCAGTTTTCAGTTCTTTCCACAGATTCTCGATTGGATTCAGGTCTGGACTTTGACTTGGCCATTCTAACACCTGGATATGTTTATTTTTGAACCATTCCATTGTAGATTTTGCTTTATGTTTTGGATCATTGTCTTGTTGGAAGACAAATCTCCGTCCCAGTCTCAGGTCTTTTGCAGACTCCATCAGATTTTCTTCCAGAATGGTCCTGTATTTGGCTCCATCCATCTTCCCATCTTCCCTGTCCCTACTGAAGAAAAGCAGGCCCAAACCATGATGCTGCCACCACCATGTTTGACAGTGGGGATGGTGTGTTCAGCTGTGTTGCTTTTACGCCAAACATAACGTTTTGCATTGTTGCCAAAAAGTTACATTTTGGTTTCATCTGACCAGAGCACCTTCTTCCACATGTTTGGTGTGTCTCCCAGGTGGCTTGTGGCAAACTTTAAACAACACTTTTTATGGATATCTTTAAGAAATGGCTTTCTTCTTGCCACTCTTCCATAAAGGCCAGATTTGTGTAATATACGACTGATTGTTGTCCTATGGACAGAGTCTCCCACCTCAGCTGTAGATCTCTGCAGTTCATCCAGAGTGATCATGGGCCTCATGGCTGCATCTCTGATCAGTCTTCTCCTTGTATGAGCTGAAAGTTTAGAGGGACGGCCAGGTCTTGGTAGATTTGCAGTGGTCTGATACTCCTTCCATTTCAATATTATCGCTTGCACAGTGCTCCTTGGGATGTTTAAAGCTTGGGAAATATTTTTGTATCCAAATCCGGCTTTAAACTTCTTCACAACAGTATCTCGGACCTGCCTGGTGTGTTCCTTGTTCTTCATGATGCTCTCTGCGCTTTTAACGGACCTCTGAGACTATCACAGTGCAGGTGCATTCATACAGAGACTTGATTATACACAGGTGGATTGTATTTATCATCATTAGTCATTTAGGTCAACATTGGATCATTCAGAGATCCTCACTGAACTTCTGGAGAGAGTTTGCTGCACTGGGTGGGTGGGGGGTTGTGGAGTGGAAGGTTGTGGAGTGGGGGGTTGTGGAGTGGGTTGGGGGGTTGTGGAGTGGGAGTGGAGGGTTGTGGAGTGGGGGTTGTGGAGTGGGTGGGTTGTGGAGTTGGGGGTTGGTGGAGGGTTTGTGGAGTTGGGGGTTGTGGAGTTGGGGGTTGGTGGAGTTGGGGGTTGTGGAGTTGGGGCTTTGTTGAGTTGGGGGTTGTGGAGTTGGGGGGGTTGTGGGGTGTTGTGGAGTGAGGGGTTGTGGAGTGGGTGTTTGTGGAGTTGGGGTTTGTGGAGTGGGGTGGAGGGTTGTGGAGTTGGGGGGGTTGTGGGGCGTTGTGGAGTTGGGGGGGTTGTGGGGCGTTGTGGAGTTGGGGGGGTTGTTGGGGGTTGTGGAGTGGGGTGGAGGGTTGTGGGGCATTGTGGAGTGGAGAGTTGTGGAGTTGGGGGTTTTGGAGTTTGGGGGGGGTTGTGGGGCGTCGTGGAGTTGGGGGGGTTGTTGGGGGTTGTGGAGTTGGGGGTTTGTGGAGTTGGGGGTTGTGAGTTGGGGGTTGGTGGAGTTGGGGGTTGTGGAGTTGGGGGGGTTGTGGGGCGTTGTGGAGTGAGGGGTTGTGGAGTGGGTGTTTGTGGAGTTGGGGTTTGTGCAGTTGGGTGGGGCGTTGTGGAGGGCTGTGGAGTTGGGGGTTTTGGAGTTGGGGGGGTTGTGGGGCGTTGTGGAGTGGAGGGTTGTGGAGTTGGGGGTTTTGGAGTTGGGGGGGGGTTGTGGGGCGTTGTGGAGTTGGGGGAGTTGTTGGGGGTTGTGGAGTTGGGGGGGTTGTTGGGCATTGTGGAGTGGAGGGTTGTGGGGCGTTGTGGAGTGAGGGGTTGTGGGGCGTTGTGGAGTGAGGGGTTGTGGGGCATTGTGGAGTGGAGGGTTGTGGAATGTGTGTAGTTTGTGTAGTTGGGCATTGTGGAGTGGAGGGTTGTGGAATGTGTGTAGTTTGTGTAGTTGGGCATTGTGGAGTGGAGGGTTGTGGAGTTGGGAGTTTTGGAGTTGGGGGGGGGGGGTTGTGGGGCGTTGTGGAGTTGGGGGAGTTGTTGGGGGTTGTGGAGTTGGGGGGGTTGTTGGGCATTGTGGAGTGGAGGGTTGTAGGGCGTTGTGGAGTGAGGGGTTGTGGGGCGTTGTGGAGTGAGGGGTTGTGGGGCATTGTGGAGTGGAGGGTTGTGGAATGTGTGTAGTTTGTGTAGTTGGGCATTGTGGAGTGGAGGGTTGTGGAATGTGTGTAGTTTGTGTAGTTGGGCATTGTGGAGTGGAGGGTTGTGGAATGTGTGTAGTTTGTGCCAAATTTCAAACATGATTTACATTCTCAATGTAATGTATTAAAACGTTGACAGGGCAAAAGGGATTCACAAGATGCTGCATTAGAAACTCCATTTCTGTGATGAATTGCCTGAAGCCTCTGAATCACAAACTGCTCCCTCCCTCCCTTCCTCCCTTCCTCCCACCTTCCTTCTTTCCTTCCCGACTCACCCCTCCCACGGCTCAGAAGTTTTTTTTGTTAAACCTCTCTGTTAATCTGATCTGCTGAATGTTAGAGGGTGAAAGGATTTACAGAATAAAAAATCATCTTGATTTGCTTCCTGCTTCTCTAAACGCTGGGTCAGTAATATTCAAAAATCGCTCTCCCTGCTCTCTCTGCTCTTGTTCTGTTTTGCTCAGAGGCTCACTCATGTCCTCTCTCCTCTATCCTCCCTCCTCTGTCCTCTCCCCTCTCCCCTGTTCTCTCTCCTCTGTCCTCTCTTTTTTTCTCAGTTCTCTCTCTTCTGTCCCCTCTCCTCTCCTCTATCCTCCCTCCTCTGTCCTTTCCCCTGTTCTCTCTCCTCTGTCCTCTCTTTTTTTCTCAGTTCTCTCTCTTCTGTCCTCTCTCCTCTATCCTCCCTCCTCTGTCCTCTCCCCTGTTCTCTCTCCTCTGTCCTCTCTTTTTTTCTCAGTTCTCTCTCTTCTGTCTCCTCTCCTCTATCCTCCCTCCTCTGTCCTCTCCCCTGTTCTCTCTCCTCTGTCCTCTCTTTTTTTCTCAGTTCTCTCTCTTCTGTCCTCTCTCCTCTATCCTCCCTCCTCTGTCCTCTCCCCTGTTCTCTCTCCTCTGTCCTCTCTTTTTTCTCAGTTCTCTCTCTTCTGTCCCCTCTCCTCTATCCTCCCTCCTCTGTCCTCTCCCCTGTTCTCTCTCCTCTGTCCTCTCTTTTTTTCTCAGTTCTCTCTCTTCTGTCCCCTCTCCTCTCCTCTATCCTCCCTCCTCTCTCCTCTCCCCTGTTCTCTCTCCTCTGTCCTTTCTCGTCTGTCCTCTCTCCTCTCCCCCTTTCTCCTCTCTCCCTTTCTCCTCTCTCCTCTGCCCTCTCTCCTCTGTCCTTCCTCGTCTGTCCTCTGTCCTCTCCCCCTTTCTCCTCTCCCTTTCTCCTCTCTCCTCTCCCCTGTTCTCTCTCCTCTGTCCTTTCTCCTCTGTCCTCTCTCCCTTTCTCCTCTCTCCTCTGCCCTCTCTCCTCATCAAGCCGGGCTCTAAGCCGGGGCTAAAAGCTGCCGTCACACCCGGCTGAATCTAAACGTTGACGTCTAAAGTGTTATTTCCAAATGTATTACTCACTTATGTACTACTACTACTACTACTACTACTACTACTACTACAACTACAATTACAGCTACAGCTACCACCACTACTACCTCAACTACTATGTAGTAGGCGGTTTACTCGACTGCATCCACAGTGGGAGAGTATCGTTTGGGCAAAAGACCGACCTCCGTCCTCACTCCTCCGTGACCCGAAAACTGATAAGTGGTCGAGGAGTTTGTCAATTCGTTAGCAGGAAAACGGATGACGGTCCTCCCCTCCTCGATAACCTCCTTTCATCGAAGAAACTCATGTGTATCCCACTGTGGATTAGTTTTGATACCCCCCCCCCCCCCCCCCCCCCCGCCCTTTGAATCAGCTGTTGTATTGCCAGAGGTGGAATTCATGCACACGTTTGAAAAAAATAAAATAAAAATGCTACTTATTGTTTTATCTTTCAAATGTATTTGTGCTTTGTACTTTTATTTGTTGTGATCACTTTTAAACCTCTATTATGGGATCCACCCCTGTTAACTGAATGTGTCTTGATGATGTGGAGGACCGTCTCTGTTAACTGAATGTGTCTTGATGATGTGGAGGACCGTCTCTGTTAACTGAATGTGTCTTGATGATGTGGAGGACCGTCTCTGTTAACTGAATGTGTCTTGATGATGTGGCGGACCGTCTCTGTTAACTGAATGTGTCTTGATGATGTGGAGGACCGTCTCTGTTAACTGAATGTATCTGACGATGTGGAGGACCGTCTCTGTTAACTGAATGTATCTGACGAGGTGGAGGACCGTCTCTGTTAACTGAATGTATCTGACGATGTGGAGGACCGTCTCTGTTAACTGAATGTGTCTGACGATGTGGAGGACCGTCTCTGTTAACTGAATGTATCTGACGAGGTGGAGGACCGTCTCTGTTAACTGAATGTGTCTGATGAGGTGGAGGACCGTCTCTGTTAACTGAATGTGTCTGACGAGGTGGAGGACCGTCTCTGTTAACTGAATGTATCTGATGATGTGGAGGACCGTCTCTGTTAACTGAATGTGTCTTGATGATGTGGAGGACCGTCTCAGTTAACTGAATGTGTCTTGATGATGTGGAGGACCGTCTCTGTTAACTGAATGTGTCTGACGAGGTGGAGGACCGTCTCTGTTAACTGAATGTGTCTGATGATGTGGAGGACCGTCTCTGTTAACTGAATGTGTCTTGATGATGTGGAGGACCGTCTCTGTTAACTGAATGTGTCTGACGAGGTGGAGGACCGTCTCTGTTAACTGAATGTGTCTGACGAGGTGGAGGACCGTCTCTGTTAACTGAATGTATCTGACGAGGTGGAGGACCGTCTCTGTTAACTGAATGTGTCTGATGATGTGGAGGACCGTCTCTGTTAACTGAATGTGTCTGACGAGGTGGAGGACCGTCTCTGTTAACTGAATGTATCTGATGATGTGGAGGACCGTCTCTGTTAACTGAATGTATCTGACGAGGTGGAGGACCGTCTCTGTTAACTGAATGTGTCTGATGAGGTGGAGGACCGTCTCTGTTAACTGAATGTGTCTGACGAGGTGGAGGACCGTCTCTGTTAACTGAATGTGTCTGATGATGTGGAGGACCGTCTCTGTTAACTGAATGTGTCTGACGAGGTGGAGGACCGTCGCTGTTAACTGAATGTGTCTTGATGATGTGGAGGACCGTCTCTGTTAACTGAATGTGTCTTGATGATGTGGAGGACCGTCTCTGTTAACTGAATGTGTCTGACGAGGTGGAGGACCGTCTCTGTTAACTGAATGTATCTGACGAGGTGGAGGACCGTCTCTGTTAACTGAATGTGTCTGATGATGTGGAGGACCGTCTCTGTTAACTGAATGTGTCTGACGAGGTGGAGGACCGTCTCTGTTAACTGAATGTGTCTGATGATGTGGAGGACCGTCTCTGTTAACTGAATGTATCTGACGAGGTGGAGGACCGTCTCTGTTAACTGAATGTGTCTGATGAGGTGGAGGACCGTCTCTGTTAACTGAATGTGTCTGACGAGGTGGAGGACCGTCTCTGTTAACTGAATGTATCTGATGATGTGGAGGACCGTCTCTGTTAACTGAATGTGTCTGACGAGGTGGAGGACCGTCGCTGTTAACTGAATGTGTCTTGATGATGTGGAGGACCGTCTCTGTTAACTGAATGTGTCTTGATGATGTGGAGGACCGTCTCTGTTAACTGAATGTGTCTGACGAGGTGGAGGACCGTCTCTGTTAACTGAATGTATCTGACGAGGTGGAGGACCGTCTCTGTTAACTGAATGTATCTGACGATGTGGAGGACCGTCTCTGTTAACTGAATGTGTCTGATGATGTGGAGGACCGTCTCTGTTAACTGAATGTGTCTGACGAGGTGGAGGACCGTCTCTGTTAACTGAATGTATCTGATGATGTGGAGGACCGTCTCTGTTAACTGAATGTATCTGACGAGGTGGAGGACCGTCTCTGTTAACTGAATGTGTCTGATGAGGTGGAGGACCGTCTCTGTTAACTGAATGTGTCTGACGAGGTGGAGGACCGTCTCTGTTAACTGAATGTATCTGATGATGTGGAGGACCGTCTCTGTTAACTGAATGTGTCTTGATGATGTGGAGGACCGTCGCTGTTAACTGAATGTGTCTTGATGATGTGGAGGACCGTCTCTGTTAACTGAATGTGTCTGACGAGGTGGAGGACCGTCTCTGTTAACTGAATGTGTCTGATGATGTGGAGGACCGTCTCTGTTAACTGAATGTGTCTTGATGTGGAGGACCGTCTCTGTTAACTGAATGTGTCTTGATGATGTGGAGGACCGTCTCTGTTAACTGAATGTGTCTTGATGATGTGGAGGACCGTCTCTGTTAACTGAATGTATCTGACGAGGTGGAGGACCGTCTCTGTTAACTGAATGTATCTGACGAGGTGGAGGACCGTCTCTGTTAACTGAATGTATCTGACGATATGGAGGACCGTCTCATTTCAATAAAGGGACTTTCCATCCACGTTCACTCTCCTCGCCGACTCCCAGAACTTTTTCCTTTTTCAAAAGGAGGCAATGAGAGGACGGAGGTCGCGTGGGGGGGGGGGGGCAGATCTAAAAAATAAATAAAAACTAGTGTCTGTAGACTGTTGATTTGTTGTTTTGACTGCCTTTTATTAAACATTGTTTTGTGCTTATATAGACAACTGTATTCAGGCATCGTTCTCCCACATCCTAAAGCGGCCATTTGTATTAAATTAAAAAAATATATATATATAATGTATTAAAAAAAATCATTCCACATACAAACTGATATGTACGAACAAGAACTGACACACCTCCATCCCTAGTACCTGGTCACACCTCCATTCCTAGTACCTGGTCACACCTCCATCCCTAGTACCTGGTCACACCTCCATCCCTAGTACCTGGTCACACTTTGATCCCTAGTACCTAGTCACACCTCCATCCCTAGTACTTGGTCACACCTCCATCCTTAGTCACACCTCCATCACTAGTACCTAGTCACACCTCCATCCCTAGTACCTAGTCACACCTCCATCCCTAGTCACACCTCCATCCCGAGTACCTGGTCACACTTTGATCCCTAGTGCCTGGCCACACCTACATCCCTAGTCACACCTACATCCATAGTACCTAGTCACACCTCCATCCCTAGTCAAACCTCCATCCCTAGTACCTGGTCACATCTCCATCCCTAGTCACACCTCCATTTCTAGTACCTGGTCACACCTTGATCCCTAGTACCTGGTCACATCTCCATCCCTAGTCACACCTCCATCCCTAGTACCTGGTCACACCTCCACCACTAGTACCTGGTCACACCTCCATCCCTAGTACCTGGTCACACCTCCATCCCTAGTCACACCTCTATCCCTAGTACCTGGTCACAACTCCATCCCTAGTACCTGGTCACATCTCCATCCCTAGTCACACCTCCATCCCTAGTACCTGGTCACACCTCTATTTCTAGTACCTGGTCACACCTTGATCCCTAGTACCTGGTCACATCTCCATCCCTAGTCACACCTCCATCCCTAGTACCTGGTCACACCTCCTTCACTAGTCACACCTCCATCCCTAGTGCCTGGTCACACCTCCATCCCTAGTCACACCTCCACCCCTAGTGCCTGGTCACACCTCCACCACTAGTACCTGGTCACACCTCCACCACTAGTACCTGGTCACACCTCCATCCCTAGTACCTGGTCACACCTCCATCCCTAGTCACACCTCTATCCCTAGTACCTGGTCACAACTCCATCCCTAGTACCTGGTCACATCTCCATCCCTAGTCACACCTCCATCCCTAGTACCTGGTCACACCTCTATTTCTAGTACCTGGTCACACCTTGATCCCTAGTACCTGGTCACATCTCCATCCCTAGTCACACCTCCATCCCTAGTACCTGGTCACACCTCCTTCACTAGTCACACCTCCATCCCTAGTGCCTGGTCACACCTCCATCCCTAGTCACACCTCCACCCCTAGTGCCTGGTCATACCTCCACCACTAGTACCTGGTCACACCTCCACCACTAGTACCTGGTCACACCTCCATCCCTAGTACCTGGTCACACCTCCATCCCTAGTCACACCTCCATCCCTAGTACCTGGTCACAACTCCATCCCTAGTACCTGGTCACACCTGCATCCCTAGTCACACCTCCATCCCTCGTGCCTGGTCACACCTCAAATAAAATTTGATTTGATTTGATTTGACCTCCATCCCTAGTTCCTGGTCACACCTCCATCCCTAGTCACACCTCCATCCCTAGTGCCTGGTTACACCTACATCCCTAGTCACACCTCCATTTCTAGTACCTGGTCACACCTTGATCCCTAGTACCTGGTCACATCTCCATCCCTAGTCACACCTCCATCCCTAGTACCTGGTCACACCTCCATCCCTAGTACCTGGTCACACCTCCACCCCTAGTACCTGGTCACACCTCCACTCCTAGTACCTGGTCACACCTCCATCCCTTGTACCTGTTCACACCTTCATCCCTAGTCACACCTCCATCCCTAGTACCTGGTCACATCTCCATCCTTAGTCACACCTCCATCCCTACTGCCTGGTCACACCTCCATCCCTAGTCACACCTCCATCCCTAGTGCCTGGTCACACCTACATCCCTAGTCACACCTCCATCCCTAGTACCTAGTCACACCTCCATCCCTAGTACCTGGTCACACCTCCATCCCTAGTCACACCTCCATCCCTAGTACCTGGTCACACCTTGATCCCTAGTACCTGGTCACATCTCCATCCCTATTCACACCTCCATCCCTAGTAGCTGGTCACACCTCCATCCCTAGTACCTGGTCACACCTCCACCCCTAGTACCTGGTCACACCTCCATCCCTAGTACCTGGTCACACCTCCATCCCTAGTCAAACCTTAATCCCTAGTACCTAGTCACACCTCCATCCCTAGTACCTATTCACACCTCCATCCATAGTCACACCTCCATCCATAGTACCTGGTCACACCTTGATCCCTAGTACCTGGTCACATCTCCATCCCTAGTCACACCTCCATCCCTAGTGCCTGGTCACACCTCCATCCCTAGTCACACCTCCATCCATAGTACCTCGTCACACCTCCATCCCTAGAACCTGGTCACATCTCCATCCCTAGTCACACCTCCATCCCTAGTGCCTGGTCACACCTACATCCCTAGTCACACCTCCATCCCTAGTACCTAGTCACACCTCCATCCCTAGTACCTGGTCACACCTCCATCCCTAGTCACACCTCCATCCCTAGTACCTGGTCACACCTTGATCCCTAGTACCTGGTCACATCTCCATCCCTATTCACACCTCCATCCCTAGTAGCTGGTCACACCTCCATCCCTAGTCACACATCCATCCCTAGTACCTAGTCACACCTCCACCCCAAGTACCTATTCACACCTCCATCCCTAGTCACACCTCCATCCCTAGTACCTGGTCACACCTCCATCCCTAGTCACACCTCCATCCCTAGTGCCTGGTTACACCTACATCCCTAGTCACACCTCCATTTCTAGTACCTGGTCACACCTTGATCCCTAGTACCTGGTCACATCTCCATCCCTAGTCACACCTCCATCCCTAGTACCTGGTCACACCTCCATCATTGTACCTAGTCACACCTCCATCCCTAGTACCTGGTCACACCTCCACCCCTAGTACCTGGTCACACCTCCACCCCTAGTACCTGGTCACACCTCCATCCCTTGTACCTGGTCACACCTTCATCCCTAGTCACACCTCCATCCCTAGTACCTGGTCACATCTCCATCCTTAGTCACACCTCCATCCCTAGTACCTAGTCACACCTCCATCCCTAGTACCTGGTCACACCTCCATCCCTAGTCACACCTCCATCCCTAGTACCTGGTCATATCTCCATCCTTAGTCACACCTCCATCCCTAGTCACACCTCCATCCCTAGTACCTGGTCACACCTTGATCCCTAGTACCTGGTCACATCTCCATCCCTATTCACACCTCCATCCCTAGTAGCTGGTCACACCTCCATCCCTAGTCACACATCCATCCATAGTACCTAGTCACACCTCCATCCCTAGTACCTGGTCACACCTCCACCCCTAGTACCTGGTCACACCTCCATCCCTAGTACCTGGTCACACCTCCATCCCTAGTCAAACCTTAATCCCTAGTACCTAGTCACACCTCCATCCCTAGTACCTATTCACACCTCCATCCCTAGTCACACCTCCATCCATAGTACCTGGTCACACCTTGATCCCTAGTACCTGGTCACATCTCCATCCCTAGTCACACCTCCATCCCTAGTGCCTGGTCACACCTCCATCCCTAGTCACACCTCCATCCCTAGTACCTGGTCACACCTCCATCCCTAGAACCTGGTCAAATCTCCATCCCTAGTCACACCTCCATCCCTAGTGCCTGGTCACACCTCCATCCCTAGTCACACCTCCATCCATAGTACCTAGTCATACCTCCATCCCTAGCACCTGGTCACATCTCCATCCCTAGTCACACCTCCACCCCTAGTGCCTGGTCACACCTCCACCACTAGTACCTGGTCACACCTCCACCACTAGTACCTGGTCACACCTCCATCCCTAGTACCTGGTCACACCTCCATCCCTAGTCACACCTCCATCCCTAGTACCTGGTCACAACTCCATCCCTAGTACCTGGTCACACCTGCATCCTTAGTCACACCTCCATCCCTCGTGCCTGGTCACACCTCCATCCCTAGTGCCTGGTCACACCTTCATCCCTAGTACCTGGTCACACCTCCATCCCTAGTCAAACCTTAATCCCTAGTACCTAGTCACACCTCCATCCCTATAACCTATTCACACCTCCATCCCTAGTCACACCTCCATCCATAGTACCTGGTCACACCTTGATCCCTAGTACCTGGTCACATCTCCATCCCTAGTCACACCTCCATCCCTAGTGCCTGGTCACACCTCCATCCCTAGTCACACCTCCATCCCTAGTACCTGGTCACACCTCCATCCCTAGAACCTGGTCAAATCTCCATCCCTAGTCACACCTCCATCCCTAGTGCCTGGTCACACCTCCATCCCTAGTCACACCTCCATCCATAGTACCTAGTCATACCTCCATCCCTAGCACCTGGTCACATCTCCATCCCTAGTCACACCTCCACCCCTAGTGCCTGGTCACACCTCCACCACTAGTACCTGGTCACACCTCCACCACTAGTACCTGGTCACACCTCCATCCCTAGTACCTGGTCACACCTCCATCCCTAGTCACACCTCCATCCCTAGTACCTGGTCACAACTCCATCCCTAGTACCTGGTCACACCTGCATCCTTAGTCACACCTCCATCCCTCGTGCCTGGTCACACCTCCATCCCTAGTGCCTGGTCACACCTCCATCCCTAGTACCTGGTCACACCTCCATCCCTAGTCACACCTCCATCCCTAGTGCCTGGCCACACCTCCATCCCTAGTACCTGGTCACATCTCCATCCCTAGTCACACCTCCATCCCTAGTACCTGGTCACACCTCCACCACTAGTACCTGGTCACACCTCCATCCCTAGTACCTGGTCACACCTCCATCCCTAGTCACACCTCCATCCCTAGTACCTGGTCACACCTCCATCCCTAGTACCTGGTCACAACTCCATCCCGAGTGCCTGGTCACACCTCCATCCATAGTACCTGGTCACACCTCCATCCCTAGTGCCTGGTCACACCTCCATCAATAGTACCTGGTCACACCTCCATCTCTAGTCACACCTCCATCCCTAGTGCCTGGTCACACCTCCATCCCTAGTCACACCTCCATCCATACTACCTAGTCACACCTCCATCCCTAGAACCTGGTCACATCTCCATCCCTAGTCACACCTTCACTCCTAGTGCCTGGTCACACCTCCTTCACTAGTCACACCTCCATCCCTATTGCCTGGTCACACCTCCATCCCTAGTCACACCTCCACCCCTAGTGCCTGGTCACACCTCCACCACTAGTACCTGGTCACACCTCCACCACTAGTACCTGGTCACACCTCCATCCCTAGTACCTGGTCACACCTCCATCCCTAGTCACACCTCCATCCCTAGTACCTGGTCACAACTCCATCCCTAGTACCTGGTCACATCTGCATCCCTAGTCACACCTCCATCCCTCGTGCCTGGTCACACCTCAAATAAAATTTGATTTGATTTGATTTGACCTCCATCCCTAGTTCCTGGTCACACCTCCATCCCTAGTCACACCTCCATCCCTAGTGCCTGGTTACACCTACATCCCTAGTCACACCTCCATTTCTAGTACCTGGTCACACCTTGATCCCTAGTACCTGGTCACATCTCCATCCCTAGTCACACCTCCATCATTGTACCTAGTCACACCTCCATCCCTAGTACCTGGTCACACCTCCACCCCTAGTACCTGGTCACACCTCCACCCCTAGTACCTGGTCACACCTCCATCCCTTGTACCTGGTCACACCTTCATCCCTAGTCACACCTCCATCCCTAGTACCTGGTCACATCTCCATCCTTAGTCACACCTCCATCCCTAGTACCTAGTCACACCTCCATCCCTAGTACCTGGTCACACCTCCATCCCTAGTCACACCTCCATCCCTAGTACCTGGTCATATCTCCATCCTTAGTCACACCTCCATCCCTAGTCACACCTCCATCCCTAGTACCTGGTCACACCTTGATCCCTAGTACCTGGTCACATCTCCATCCCTATTCACACCTCCATCCCTAGTAGCTGGTCACACCTCCATCCCTAGTCACACATCCATCCATAGTACCTAGTCACACCTCCATCCCTAGTACCTGGTCACACCTCCACCCCTAGTACCTGGTCACACCTCCATCCCTAGTACCTGGTCACACCTCCATCCCTAGTCAAACCTTAATCCCTAGTACCTAGTCACACCTCCATCCCTAGTACCTATTCACACCTCCATCCCTAGTCACACCTCCATCCATAGTACCTGGTCACACCTTGATCCCTAGTACCTGGTCACATCTCCATCCCTAGTCACACCTCCATCCCTAGTGCCTGGTCACACCTCCATCCCTAGTCACACCTCCATCCCTAGTACCTGGTCACACCTCCATCCCTAGAACCTGGTCAAATCTCCATCCCTAGTCACACCTCCATCCCTAGTGCCTGGTCACACCTCCATCCCTAGTCACACCTCCATCCATAGTACCTAGTCATACCTCCATCCCTAGCACCTGGTCACATCTCCATCCCTAGTCACACCTCCACCCCTAGTGCCTGGTCACACCTCCACCACTAGTACCTGGTCACACCTCCACCACTAGTACCTGGTCACACCTCCATCCCTAGTACCTGGTCACACCTCCATCCCTAGTCACACCTCCATCCCTAGTACCTGGTCACAACTCCATCCCTAGTACCTGGTCACACCTGCATCCTTAGTCACACCTCCATCCCTCGTGCCTGGTCACACCTCCATCCCTAGTGCCTGGTCACACCTCCATCCCTAGTACCTGGTCACACCTCCATCCCTAGTCAAACCTTAATCCCTAGTACCTAGTCACACCTCCATCCCTATAACCTATTCACACCTCCATCCCTAGTCACACCTCCATCCATAGTACCTGGTCACACCTTGATCCCTAGTACCTGGTCACATCTCCATCCCTAGTCACACCTCCATCCCTAGTGCCTGGTCACACCTCCATCCCTAGTCACACCTCCATCCCTAGTACCTGGTCACACCTCCATCCCTAGAACCTGGTCAAATCTCCATCCCTAGTCACACCTCCATCCCTAGTGCCTGGTCACACCTCCATCCCTAGTCACACCTCCATCCATAGTACCTAGTCATACCTCCATCCCTAGCACCTGGTCACATCTCCATCCCTAGTCACACCTCCACCCCTAGTGCCTGGTCACACCTCCACCACTAGTACCTGGTCACACCTCCACCACTAGTACCTGGTCACACCTCCATCCCTAGTACCTGGTCACACCTCCATCCCTAGTCACACCTCCATCCCTAGTACCTGGTCACAACTCCATCCCTAGTACCTGGTCACACCTGCATCCTTAGTCACACCTCCATCCCTCGTGCCTGGTCACACCTCCATCCCTAGTGCCTGGTCACACCTCCATCCCTAGTACCTGGTCACACCTCCATCCCTAGTCACACCTCCATCCCTAGTGCCTGGCCACACCTCCATCCCTAGTACCTGGTCACATCTCCATCCCTAGTCACACCTCCATCCCTAGTACCTGGTCACACCTCCACCACTAGTACCTGGTCACACCTCCATCCCTAGTACCTGGTCACACCTCCATCCCTAGTCACACCTCCATCCCTAGTACCTGGTCACACCTCCATCCCTAGTACCTGGTCACAACTCCATCCCGAGTGCCTGGTCACACCTCCATCCATAGTACCTGGTCACACCTCCATCCCTAGTGCCTGGTCACACCTCCATCAATAGTACCTGGTCACACCTCCATCTCTAGTCACACCTCCATCCCTAGTGCCTGGTCACACCTCCATCCCTAGTCACACCTCCATCCATACTACCTAGTCACACCTCCATCCCTAGAACCTGGTCACATCTCCATCCCTAGTCACACCTTCACTCCTAGTGCCTGGTCACACCTCCTTCACTAGTCACACCTCCATCCCTATTGCCTGGTCACACCTCCATCCCTAGTCACACCTCCACCCCTAGTGCCTGGTCACACCTCCACCACTAGTACCTGGTCACACCTCCACCACTAGTACCTGGTCACACCTCCATCCCTAGTACCTGGTCACACCTCCATCCCTAGTCACACCTCCATCCCTAGTACCTGGTCACAACTCCATCCCTAGTACCTGGTCACATCTGCATCCCTAGTCACACCTCCATCCCTCGTGCCTGGTCACACCTCAAATAAAATTTGATTTGATTTGATTTGACCTCCATCCCTAGTTCCTGGTCACACCTCCATCCCTAGTCACACCTCCATCCCTAGTGCCTGGTTACACCTACATCCCTAGTCACACCTCCATTTCTAGTACCTGGTCACACCTTGATCCCTAGTACCTGGTCACATCTCCATCCCTAGTCACACCTCCATCATTGTACCTAGTCACACCTCCATCCCTAGTACCTGGTCACACCTCCACCCCTAGTACCTGGTCACACCTCCACCCCTAGTACCTGGTCACACCTCCATCCCTTGTACCTGGTCACACTTTCATCCCTAGTCACACCTCCATCCCTAGTACCTGGTCACATCTCCATCCTTAGTCACACCTCCATCCCTAGTACCTAGTCACACCTCCATCCCTAGTACCTGGTCACACCTCCATCCCTAGTCACACCTCCATCCCTAGTACCTGGTCATATCTCCATCCTTAGTCACACCTCCATCCCTAGTCACACCTCCATCCCTAGTACCTGGTCACACCTTGATCCCTAGTACCTGGTCACATCTCCATCCCTATTCACACCTCCATCCCTAGTAGCTGGTCACACCTCCATCCCTAGTCACACATCCATCCCTAGTACCTAGTCACACCTCCATCCCTAGTACCTGGTCACACCTCCACCCCTAGTACCTGGTCACACCTCCATCCCTAGTACCTGGTCACACCTCCATCCCTAGTCAAACCTTAATCCCTAGTACCTAGTCACACCTCCATCCCTAGTACCTATTCACACCTCCATCCCTAGTCACACCTCCATCCATAGTACCTGGTCACACCTTGATCCCTAGTACCTGGTCACATCTCCATCCCTAGTCACACCTCCATCCCTAGTGCCTGGTCACACCTCCATCCCTAGTCACACCTCCATCCATAGTACCTCGTCACACCTCCATCCCTAGAACCTGGTCACATCTCCATCCCTAGTCACACCTCCATCCCTAGTGCCTGGTCACACCTCCATCCCTAGTCACACCTCCATCCATAGTACCTAGTCATACCTCCATCCCTAGCACCTGGTCACATCTCCATCCCTAGTCACACCTCCACCCCTAGTGTCTGGTCACACCTCCACCACTCGTACCTGGTCACACCTCCACCACTAGTACCTGGTCACACCTCCATCCCTAGTACCTGGTCACACCTCCATCCCTAGTCACACCTCCATCCCTAGTACCTGGTCACAACTCCATCCCTAGTACCTGGTCACACCTGCATCCTTAGTCACACCTCCATCCCTCGTGCCTGGTCACACCTCCATCCCTAGTGCCTGGTCACACCTCCATCCCTAGTACCTGGTCACACCTCCATCCCTAGTCACACCTCCATCCCTAGTGCCTGGTCACACCTCCATCATTGTACCTAGTCACACCTCCATCCCTAGTACCTGGTCACACCTCCACCCCTAGTACCTGGTCACACCTACACCCCTAGTACCTGGTCACACCTCCATCCCTTGTACCTGGTCACACCTCGATCCCTAGTCACACCTCCATCCCTAGTACCTATTCACACCTCCATCCCTAGTCACACCTCCATCCATAGTACCTGGTCACACCTTGATCCCTAGTACCTGGTCACATCTCCATCCCTAGTCACACCTCCATCCCTAGTGCCTGGTCACACCTCCATCCCTAGTCACACCTCCATCCATAGTACCTCGTCACACCTCCATCCCTAGAACCTGGTCACATCTCCATCCCTAGTCACACCTCCATCCCTAGTGCCTGGTCACACCTCCATCCCTAGTCACACCTCCATCCATAGTACCTAGTCATACCTCCATCCCTAGCACCTGGTCACATCTCCATCCCTAGTCACACCTCCACCCCTAGTGTCTGGTCACACCTCCACCACTCGTACCTGGTCACACCTCCACCACTAGTACCTGGTCACACCTCCATCCCTAGTACCTGGTCACACCTCCATCCCTAGTCACACCTCCATCCCTAGTACCTGGTCACAACTCCATCCCTAGTACCTGGTCACACCTGCATCCTTAGTCACACCTCCATCCCTCGTGCCTGGTCACACCTCCATCCCTAGTGCCTGGTCACACCTCCATCCCTAGTACCTGGTCACACCTCCATCCCTAGTCACACCTCCATCCCTAGTGCCTGGTCACACCTCCATCATTGTACCTAGTCACACCTCCATCCCTAGTACCTGGTCACACCTCCACCCCTAGTACCTGGTCACACCTACACCCCTAGTACCTGGTCACACCTCCATCCCTTGTACCTGGTCACACCTCGATCCCTAGTCACACCTCCATCCCTAGTACCTGGTCACATCTCCATCCTTAGTCACACCTCCATCCCTAGTGCCTGGTCACACCTCCATCCCTAGTCACACCTCCATCCCTAGTGCCTGATCACTCCTACATCCCTAGTCACACCTCCATCCCTAGTACCTAGTCACACCTCCATCCCTAGAACCTGGTCACACCTCCATCCCTAGTCACAGCTCCATCCGTAGTGCCTTGTCACACCTCCATCCCTAGTGCCTGGTCACACCTCCATCCCTATTCCCTAGTCATTCCTTCATCCCTAGTACCTGGTCATACCTCCATCCCTAGTACCTAGTCACACCTCCTTCACTAGTCACTCCTCCATCCCTAGTGCCTGGTCACACCTCCATTCCTTGTCACACCTCCATCCATAGTGCCTAGTCACACCTCCATCCCTAGTGCCTGGTCACACCTCCATCCCTAGAACCTGGTCACACCTCCACCCCTGGTCACACCTCTATCCCTAGTCACACCACCATCCCTAGTCACACTTCCATCCCTAGTACCCAGTCACACCTCCACCCCTAGAACCTGGTCACACCTCCATCCCTAGTACCTGGTCATACCTCCATCCCTAGTACCTAGTCACACCTCCTTCACTAGTCACACCTCCATCCCTAGTGCCTGGTCACACCTCCATCAATAGTCACACCTCCATCCCTAGTGCCTGGTCACACCTCCATCCTTAGTGCCTGGTCACACCTCCATCCCTAATACCTGGTCACACCTCCATCCCTAATACCTGGTCACACCTCCATCCCTAGTCACACCTCCATCCCTAGTGCCTGGTCACACCTCCATCCCTAGTCACACCCCCATCCATAGTACCTAGTCACACCTCCATCCCTAGAACCTGGTCACATCTCCATCCCTAGACACACCTCCATCCATAGTACCTCGTCACACCTCCATCCCTAGAACCTGGTCACATCTCCATCACTAGTCACACCTCCATCCCTAGTGCCTGGTCACACCTACATCCCTAGTCACACCTCCATCCATAGTACCTAGTCACACCTCCATCCCTAGTCACACCTCCATCCCTAGTACCTGGTTACACCTTGATCCCTAGTACCTGGTCACATCTCCATCCCTAGTCACACCTCCATCCCTAGTACCTAGTCACACCTCCACCCCTAGTACCTGGTCACACCTCCACCACTAGTACCTGGTCACACCTACATCCCTAGTAGCTGGTCACACCTCCATCCCTAGTCACACATCCATCCCTAGTACCTAGTCACACCTCCATCCCTAGTACCTGGTCACACCTCCACCCCTAGTACCTGGTCACACATCCATCCCTAGTACCTGGTCACACCTCCATCCCTAGTCAAACCTTAATCCCTAGTACCTAGTCACACCTCCATCCCTAGTACCTATTCACACCTCCATCCATAGTCACACCTCCATCCATAGTACCTGGTCACACCTTGATCCCTAGTACCTGGTCACATCTCCATCCCTAGTCACACCTCCATCCCTAGTGCCTGGTCACACCTCCATCCCTAGTCACACCTCCATCCATAGTACCTCGTCACACCTCCATCCCTAGAACCTGGTCACATCTCCATCCCTAGTCACACCTCCATCCCTAGTGCCTGGTCACACCTACATCCCTAGTCACACCTCCATCCCTAGTACCTAGTCACACCTCCATCCCTAGTACCTGGTCACACCTTGATCCCTAGTACCTGGTCACATCTCCATCCCTATTCACACCTCCATCCCTAGTAGCTGGTCACACCTCCATCCCTAGTCACACATCCATCCCTAGTACCTAGTCACACCTCCGTCCCTAATACCTGGTCACACCTCCACCCCTAGTACCTGGTCACACCTCCATCCCTAGTACCTGGTCACACCTCCATCCCTAGTCAAACCTTAATCCCTAGTACCTAGTCACACCTCCATCCCTAGTACCTATTCACACCTCCATCGCTAGTCACACCTCCATCCCTTGTACCTGGTCACAACTCCATCCCTAATCACACCTCCATCCCTAGTGCCTGGTTACACCTACATCCCTAGTCACACCTCCATTTCTAGTACCTGGTCACACCTTGATCTCTAGTACCTGGTCACATCTCCATCCCTAGTCACACCTCCATCCCTAGTACCTGGTCACACCTCCATCATTGTACCTAGTCACACCTCCATCCCTAGTACCTGGTCACACCTCCACCCCTAGTACCTGGTCACACCTCCACCCCTAGTACCTGGTCACACCTCCATCCCTTGTACCTGGTCACACCTTCATCCATAGTCACACCTCCATCCCTAGTACCTGGTCACATCTCCATCCTTAGTCACACCTCCATCCCTAGTACCTAGTCACACCTCCACCCCTAGTACCTGGTCACACCTCCATCCCTAGTCACACCTCCATCCCTAGTACCTGGTCACACCTTGATCCCTAGTACCTGGTCACATCTCCATCCCTATTCACACCTCCATCCCTAGTAGCTGGTCACACCTCCATCCCTAGTCACACATCCATCCCTAGTACCTAGTCACACCTCCATCCCTAGTACCTGGTCACACCTCCACCCCTAGTACCTGGTCACACCTCCATCCCTAGTACCTGGTCACACCTCCATCCCTAGTCAAACCTTAATCCCTAGTACCTAGTCACACCTCCATCCCTAGCACCTATTCACACCTCCATCCCTTGTCACACTTCCATCCATAGTACCTGGTCACACCTTGATCCCTAGTACCTGGTCACATCTCCATCCCTAGTCACACCTCCATCCCTAGTGCCTGGTCACACCTCCATCCCTAGTCACACCTCCATCCATAGTACCTCGTCACACCTCCATCCCTAGAACCTGGTCACATCTCCATCCCTAGTCACACCTCCATCCCTAGTGCCTGGTCACACCTCCATCCCTAGTCACACCTCCATCCATAGTACCTAGTCATACCTCCATCCCTAGCACCTGGTCACATCTCCATCCCTAGTCACACCTCCACCCCTAGTGCCTGGTCACACCTCCACCACTAGTACCTGGTCACACCTCCACCACTAGTACCTGGTCACACCTCCATCCCTAGTACCTGGTCACACCTCCATCCCTAGTCACACCTCCATCCCTAGTACCTGGTCACACCTGCATCCTTAGTCACACCTCCATCCCTCGTGCCTGGTCACACCTCCATCCCTAGTGCCTGGTCACACCTCCTTCACTAGTCACTCCTCCATCCCTAGTGCCTGGTCACACCTCCATTCCTTGTCACACCTCCATCCATAGTACCTAGTCACACCTCCATCCCTAGTGCCTGGTCACACCTCTATCCCTAGTCACACCTCCATCCCTAGTCACACTTCCATCCCTAGTACCCAGTCACACCTCCACCCCTAGAACCTGGTCACACCTCCATCCCTAGTACCTGGTCATACCTCCATCCCTAGTACCTAGTCACACCTCCTTCACTAGTCACACCTCCATCCCTAGTGCCTGGTCACACCTCCATCACTAGTCACACCTCCATCCCTAGTGCCTGGTCACACCTCCATCCCTAGTGCCTGGTCACACCTCCATCCCTAGTACCTGGTCACACCTCCATCCCTAGTACCTGGTCACACCTCCATCCCTAGTCACACCTCCATCCCTAGTGCCTGGTCACACCTCCATCCCTAGTCACACCTACATCCCTAGTCACACCTCCATCCATAGTACCTAGTCACACCTCCATCCCTAGTACCTGGTCACACCTCCACCCCTAGTACCTGGTCACACCTCAATCCCTAGTACCTGGTCACACCTCCATCCCTAGTCACACCTTAATCCCTAGTACCTAGTCACACCTCCATCCCTAGAACCTGGTCACACCTCCACCCGTGGTCACACCTCTATCCCTAGTCACACCTCCATCCCTAGTCACACTTCCATCCCTAGTACCCAGTCACACCTCCACCCCTAGAACCTGGTCACACCTCCATCCCTAGTGCCTGGTCACACCTCCATCACTAGTCACACCTCCATCCCTAGTGCCTGGTCACACCTCCATCCCTAGTGCCTGGTCACACCTCCATCCCTAATACCTGGTCACACCTCCATCCCTAATACCTGGTCACACCTCCATCCCTAGTCACACCTCCATCCCTAGTGCCTGGTCACACCTCCATCCCTAGTGACACCTCCATCCCTAGTGCCTGGTCACATCTCCATCCCTAGTCACACCTTAATCCCTAGTACCTAGTCACACCTCCATCCCTAGAACCTGGTCACACCTCCACCCGTGGTCACACCTCTATCCCTAGTCACACCTCCATCCCTAGTCACACTTCCATCCCTAGTACCCAGTCACACCTCCACCCCTAGAACCTGGTCACACCTCCATCCCTAGTGCCTGGTCACACCTCCATCACTAGTCACACCTCCATCCCTAGTGCCTGGTCACACCTCCATCCCTAGTGCCTGGTCACACCTCCATCCCTAATACCTGGTCACACCTCCATCCCTAATACCTGGTCACACCTCCATCCCTAGTCACACCTCCATCCCTAGTGCCTGGTCACACCTCCATCCCTAGTGACACCTCCATCCCTAGTACCTAGTCACACCTCCACCCCTAGTACCTGGTCACACCTCCACCACTAGTACCTGGTCACACCTACATCCCTAGTACCTGGTCACACCTCCATCCCTAGTCACACCTCCATCCATAGTACCTGGTCACACCTCCATCCCTAGTGCCTGGTCACACCTCCATCCCTAGTACCTGGTCACACCTCCATCCCTAGTACCTGGTCACACCTCCATCCCTAGTCACACCTACATCCCTAGTCACATCTCCATCCATAGTACCTAGTCACACCTCCATCCCTAGTCACACATCCATCCCTAGTACCTAGTCACACCTCCATCCCTAGTACCTGGTCACACCTCCACCCCTAGTACCTGGTCACACCTCCATCCCTAGTACCTGGTCACACCTCCATCCCTAGTCACACCTTAATCCCTAGTACCTAGTCACACCTCCATCAATATGTACCTATTCGCACCTCCATCCCTTGTCACACCTCCATCCATAGTACCTGGTCACACCTTGATCCCTAGTACCTGGTCACATCTCCATCCCTAGTCACACCTCCATCCCTAGTAGCTGGTCACACCTCCATCCCTAGTCACACATCCATCTCTAGTACCTAGTCACACCTCCATCCCTAGTACCTGGTCACACCTCCACCCCTAGTACCTGGTCACACCTCCATCCCTAGTACCTGGTCACACCTCCATCCCTAGTCACACCTTAATCCCTAGTACCTAGTCACACCTCCATCCCTAGTACCTATTCACACCTCCATCCCTAGTACCTAGTCACACCTCCTTCACTAGTCACACCTCCATCCCTAGTGCCTGGTCACACCTCCATCCCTAGTCACACCTCCATCCATAGTACCTTGTCACACCTCCATCCCTAGAACCTGGTCACATCTCCATCCCTAGTCACACCTCCATCCCTAGTGCCTGGTCACACCTCCATCCCTAGTCACACCTCCATCCATAGTACCTAGTCATACCTCCATCCCTAGCACCTGGTCACATCTCCATCCCTAGTCACACCTCCACCCCTAGTGCCTGGTCACACCTCCACCACTAGTACCTGGTCACACCTCCACCACTAGTACCTGGTCACACCTCCATCCCTAGTACCTGGTCACACCTCCATCCCTAGTCACACCTCCATCCCTAGTACCTGGTCACACCTCCATCCCTAATACCTGGTCACACCTCCATCCCTAGTCACACCTCCATCCCTAGTGCCTGGTCCCACCTCCATCCCTAGTCACACCCCCATCCATAGTACCTAGTCACACCTCCATCCCTAGAACCTGGTCACATCTCCATCCCTAGACACACCTCCATCCATAGTACATCGTCACACCTCCATCCCTAGAACCTGGTCACATCTCCATCACTAGTCACACCTCCATCCCTAGTGCCTGGTCACACCTACATCCCTAGTCACACCTCCATCCATAGTACCTTGTCACACCACCATCCCTAGTCACACCTCCATCCCTAGTACCTGGTTACACCTTGATCCCTAGTACCTGGTCACATCTCCATCCCTAGTCACACCTCCATCCCTAGTACCTAGTCACACCTCCACCCCTAGTACCTGGTCACACCTCCACCACTAGTACCTGGTCACACCTACATCCCTAGTACCTGGTCACACCTCCATCCCTAGTCACACCTCCATCCATAGTACCTGGTCACACCTCCATCCCTAGTGCCTGGTCACACCTCCATCCCTAGTACCTGGTCACACCTCCATCCCTAGTACCTGGTCACACCTCCATCCCTAGTCACACCTACATCCCTAGTCACATCTCCATCCATAGTACCTAGTCACACCTCCATCCCTAGTCACACATCCATCCCTAGTACCTAGTCACACCTCCATCCCTAGTACCTGGTCACACCTCCACCCCTAGTACCTGGTCACACCTCCATCCCTAGTACCTGGTCACACCTCCATCCCTAGTCACACCTTAATCCCTAGTACCTATTTACACCTCCATCAATATGTACCTATTCGCACCTCCATCCCTTGTCACACCTCCATCCATAGTACCTGGTCACACCTTGATCCCTAGTACCTGGTCACATCTCCATCCCTAGTCACACCTCCATCCCTAGTAGCTGGTCACACCTCCATCCCTAGTCACACATCCATCTCTAGTACCTAGTCACACCTCCATCCCTAGTACCTGGTCACACCTCCACCCCTAGTACCTGGTCACACCTCCATCCCTAGTACCTGGTCACACCTCCATCCCTAGTCACACCTTAATCCCTAGTACCTAGTCACACCTCCATCCCTAGTACCTATTCACACCTCCATCCCTAGTCACACCTCCATCCCTAGTACCTAGTCACACCTCCTTCACTAGTCACACCTCCATCCCTAGTGCCTGGTCACACCTCCATCCCTAGTCACACCTCCATCCATAGTACCTTGTCACACCTCCATCCCTAGAACCTGGTCACATCTCCATCCCTAGTCACACCTCCATCCCTAGTGCCTGGTCACACCTCCATCCCTAGTCACACCTCCATCCATAGTACCTAGTCATACCTCCATCCCTAGCACCTGGTCACATCTCCATCCCTAGTCACACCTCCACCCCTAGTGCCTGGTCACACCTCCACCACTAGTACCTGGTCACACCTCCACCACTAGTACCTGGTCACACCTCCATCCCTAGTACCTGGTCACACCTCCATCCCTAGTCACACCTCCATCCCTAGTACCTGGTCACACCTCCATCCCTAATACCTGGTCACACCTCCATCCCTAGTCACACCTCCATCCCTAGTGCCTGGTCCCACCTCCATCCCTAGTCACACCCCCATCCATAGTACCTAGTCACACCTCCATCCCTAGAACCTGGTCACATCTCCATCCCTAGACACACCTCCATCCATAGTACCTCGTCACACCTCCATCCCTAGAACCTGGTCACATCTCCATCACTAGTCACACCTCCATCCCTAGTGCCTGGTCACACCTACATCCCTAGTCACACCTCCATCCATAGTACCTAGTCACACCACCATCCCTAGTCACACCTCCATCCCTAGTACCTGGTTACACCTTGATCCCTAGTACCTGGTCACATCTCCATCCCTAGTCACACCTCCATCCCTAGTACCTAGTCACACCTCCACCCCTAGTACCTGGTCACACCTCCACCACTAGTACCTGGTCACACCTACATCCCTAGTACCTGGTCACACCTCCATCCCTAGTCACACCTCCATCCATAGTACCTGGTCACACCTCCATCCCTAGTGCCTGGTCACACCTCCATCCCTAGTACCTGGTCACACCTCCATCCCTAGTACCTGGTCACACCTCCATCCCTAGTCACACCTCCATCCCTAGTGCCTGGTCACACCTCCATCCCTAGTCACACCTACATCCCTAGTCACACCTCCATCCATAGTACCTAGTCACACCTCCATCCCTAGTACCTGGTCACACCTCCACCCCTAGTACCTGGTCACACCTCAATCCCTAGTACCTGGTCACACCTCCATCCCTAGTCACACCTTAATCCCTAGTACCTAGTCACACCTCCATCCCTAGAACCTGGTCACACCTCCACCCGTGGTCACACCTCTATCCCTAGTCACACCTCCATCCCTAGTCACACTTCCATCCCTAGTACCCAGTCACACCTTCACCCCTAGAACCTGGTCACACCTCCATCCCTAGTGCCTGGTCACACCTCCATCACTAGTCACACCTCCATCCCTAGTGCCTGGTCACACCTCCATCCCTAGTGCCTGGTCACACCTCCATCCCTAATACCTGGTCACACCTCCATCCCTAATACCTGGTCACACCTCCATCCCTAGTCACACCTCCATCCCTAGTGCCTGGTCACACCTCCATCCCTAGTGACACCTCCATCCCTAGTGCCTGGTCACATCTCCATCCCTAGTCACACCTCCATCCCTAGTACCTAGTCACACCTCCACCCCTAGTACCTGGTCACACCTCCACCACTAGTACCTGGTCACACCTACATCCCTAGTACCTGGTCACACCTCCATCCCTAGTCACACCTCCATCCATAGTACCTGGTCACACCTCCATCCCTAGTGCCTGGTCACACCTCCATCCCTAGTACCTGGTCACACCTCCATCCCTAGTACCTGGTCACACCTCCATCCCTAGTCACACCTACATCCCTAGTCACATCTCCATCCATAGTACCTAGTCACACCTCCATCCCTAGTCACACATCCATCCCTAGTACCTAGTCACACCTCCATCCCTAGTACCTGGTCACACCTCCACCCCTAGTACCTGGTCACACCTCCATCCCTAGTACCTGGTCACACCTCCATCCCTAGTCACACCTTAATCCCTAGTACCTAGTCACACCTCCATCAATATGTACCTATTCGCACCTCCATCCCTTGTCACACCTCCATCCATAGTACCTGGTCACACCTTGATCCCTAGTACCTGGTCACATCTCCATCCCTAGTCACACCTCCATCCCTAGTAGCTGGTCACACCTCCATCCCTAGTCACACATCCATCTCTAGTACCTAGTCACACCTCCATCCCTAGTACCTGGTCACACCTCCACCCCTAGTACCTGGTCACACCTCCATCCCTAGTACCTGGTCACACCTCCATCCCTATTCACACCTTAATCCCTAGTACCTAGTCACACCTCCATCCCTAGTACCTATTCACACCTCCATCCCTAGTCAAACCTCCATCCCTAGTACCTAGTCACACCTCCTTCACTAGTCACACCTCCATCCCTAGTGCCTGGTCACACCTCCATCCATAGTACCTTGTCACACCTCCATCCCTAGAACCTGGTCACATCTCCATCCCTAGTCACACCTCCATCCCTAGTGCCTGGTCACACCTCCATCCCTAGTCACACCTCCATCCATAGTACCTAGTCATACCTCCATCCCTAGCACCTGGTCACATCTCCATCCCTAGTCACACCTCCACCCCTAGTGCCTGGTCACACCTCCACCACTAGTACATGGTCACACCTCCACCACTAGTACCTGGTCACACCTCCATCCCTAGTACCTGGTCACACCTCCATCCCTAGTCACACCTCCATCCCTAGTACCTGGTCACAACTCCATCCCTAGTACCTGGTCATACCTGCATCCTTAGTCATACCTCCATCCCTCGTGCCTGGTCACACCTCCATCCCTAATACCTGGTCACACCTCCATCCCTAATACCTGGTCACACCTCCATCCCTAGTCACACCTCCATCCCTAGTGCCTGGTCCCACCTCCATCCCTAGTCACACCCCCATCCATAGTACCTAGTCACACCTCCATCCCTAGAACCTGGTCACATCTCCATCCCTAGACACACCTCCATCCATAGTACCTCGTCACACCTCCATCCCTAGAACCTGGTCACATCTCCATCACTAGTCACACCTCCATCCCTAGTGCCTGGTCACACCTACATCCCTAGTCACACCTCCATCCATAGTACCTAGTCACACCACCATCCCTAGTCACACCTCCATCCCTAGTACCTGGTTACACCTTGATCCCTAGTACCTGGTCACATCTCCATCCCTAGTCACACCTCCATCCCTAGTACCTAGTCACACCTCCACCCCTAGTACCTGGTCACACCTCCGCCACTAGTACCTGGTCACACCTACATCCCTAGTACCTGGTCACACCTCCATCCCTAGTCACACCTCCATCCATAGTACCTGGTCACACCTCCATCCCTAGTGCCTGGTCACACCTCCATCCCTAGTACCTGGTCACACCTCCATCCCTAGTACCTGGTCACACCTCCATCCCTAGTCACACCTCCATCCCTAGTGCCTGGTCACACCTCCATCCCTAGTCACACCTACATCCCTAGTCACACCTCCATCCATAGTACCTAGTCACACCTCCATCCCTAGTACCTGGTCACACCTCCACCCCTAGTACCTGGTCACACCTCAATCCCTAGTACCTGGTCACACCTCCATCCCTAGTCACACCTTAATCCCTAGTACCTAGTCACACCTCCATCCCTAGAACCTGGTCACACCTCCACCCGTGGTCACACCTCTATCCCTAGTCACACCTCCATCCCTAGTCACACTTCCATCCCTAGTACCCAGTCACACCTCCACCCCTAGAACCTGGTCACACCTCCATCCCTAGTGCCTGGTCACACCTCCATCACTAGTCACACCTCCATCCCTAGTGCCTGGTCACACCTCCATCCCTAGTGCCTGGTCACACCTCCATCCCTAATACCTGGTCACACCTCCATCCCTAATACCTGGTCACACCTCCATCCCTAGTCACACCTCCATCCCTAGTGCCTGGTCACACCTCCATCCCTAGTGACACCTCCATCCCTAGTGCCTGGTCACATCTCCATCCCTAGTCACACCTCCATCCCTAGTACCTAGTCACACCTCCACCCCTAGTACCTGGTCACACCTCCACCACTAGTACCTGGTCACACCTACATCCCTAGTACCTGGTCACACCTCCATCCCTAGTCACACCTCCATCCATAGTACCTGGTCACACCTCCATCCCTAGTGCCTGGTCACACCTCCATCCCTAGTACCTGGTCACACCTCCATCCCTAGTACCTGGTCACACCTCCATCCCTAGTCACACCTCCATCCCTAGTACCTAGTCACACCTCCTTCACTAGTCACACCTCCATCCCTAGTGCCTGGTCACACCTCCATCCCTAGTCACACCTCTATCCATAGTACCTTGTCACACCTCCATCCCTAGAACCTGGTCACATCTCCATCCCTAGTCACACCTCCATCCCTAGTGCCTGGTCACACCTCCATCCCTAGTCACACCTCCATCCATAGTACCTAGTCATACCTCCATCCCTAGCACCTGGTCACATCTCCATCCCTAGTCACACCTCCACCCCTAGTGCCTGGTCACACCTCCACCACTAGTACCTGGTCACACCTCCACCACTAGTACCTGGTCACACCTCCATCCCTAGTACCTGGTCACACCTCCATCCCTAGTCACACCTCCATCCCTAGTACCTGGTCACAACTCCATCCCTAGTACCTGGTCATACCTGCATCCTTAGTCATACCTCCATCCCTCGTGCCTGGTCACACCTCCATCCCTAGTGCCTGGTCACACCTCCATCCCTAGTACCTGGTCACACCTCCATCCCTAGTCACACCTCCATCCCTAGTGCCTGGTCACACCTACATCCCTAGTCACACCTCTATTTCTAGTACCTGGTCACACCTTGATCCCTAGTACCTGGTCACATCTCCATCCCTAGTCACACCTCCATCCCTAGTACCTGGTCACACCTCCATCATTGTACCTAGTCACACCTCCATCCCTAGTACCTGGTCACACCTCCACCCCTAGTACCAGGTCACACCTCCACCCCTAGTACCTGGTCACACCTCCATCCCTTGTACCTGGTCACACCTCGATCCCTAGTCACACCTCGATCCCTAGTACCTGGTCACATCTCCATCCTTAGTCACACCTCCATCCCTAGTGCCTGGTCACACCTCCATCTCTAGTCACACCTCCATCCCTAGTGCCTGGTCACACCTACATCCCTAGTCACACCTCCATCCCTAGTACCTAGTCACACCTCCATCCCTAGAACCTGGTCACACCTCCATCCCTAGTCACACCTCCATCCCTAGTCACACATCCATCTCTAGTACCTAGTCACACCTCCATCCCTAGTACCTGGTCACACCTCCATCCCTAGTACCTGGTCACACCTCCATCCCTAGTCACACCTTAATCCCTAGTACCTAGTCACACCTCCATCCGTAGTACCTATTCACACCTCCATCCCTAGTCACACCTCCATCCCTAGTACCTAGCCACACCTCCTTCACTAGTCACACCTCCATCCCTAGTGCCTGGTCACACCTCCATCCCTAGTCACACCTCCATCCATAGTACCTTGTCACACCTCCATCCCTAGAACCTGGTCACATCTCCATCCCTAGTCACACCTCCATCCCTAGTGCCTGGTCACACCTCCATCCCTAGTCACACCTCCATCCATAGTACCTAGTCATACCTCCATCCCTAGCACCTGGTCACATCTCCATCCCTAGTCACACCTCCACCCCTAGTGCCTGGTCACACCTCCACCACTAGTACCTGGTCACACCTCCACCACTAGTACCTGGTCACACCTCCATCCCTAGTACCTGGTCACACCTCCATCCCTAGTCACACCTCCATCCCTAGTACCTGGTCACAACTCCATCCCTAGTATCTGGTCATACCTGCATCCTTAGTCATACCTCCATCCCTCGTGCCTGGTCACACCTCCATCCCTAGTGCCTGGTCACACCTCCATCCCTAGTACCTGGTCACACCTCCATCCCTAGTCACACCTCCATCCCTAGTGCCTGGTCACACCTACATCCCTAGTCACACCTCTATTTCTAGTACCTGGTCACACCTTGATCCCTAGTACCTGGTCACATCTCCATCCCTAGTCACACCTCCATCCCTAGTACCTGGTCACACCTCCATCATTGTACCTAGTCACACCTCCATCCCTAGTACCTGGTCACACCTCCACCCCTAGTACCAGGTCACACCTCCACCCCTAGTACCTGGTCACACCTCCATCCCTTGTACCTGGTCACACCTCGATCCCTAGTCACACCTCGATCCCTAGTACCTGGTCACATCTCCATCCTTAGTCACACCTCCATCCCTAGTCACACCTCCATCCCTAGTCACACATCCATCTCTAGTACCTAGTCACACCTCCATCCCTAGTACCTGGTCACACCTCCATCCCTAGTACCTGGTCACACCTCCATCCCTAGTCACACCTTAATCCCTAGTACCTAGTCACACCTCCATCCCTAGTACCTATTCACACCTCCATCCCTAGTCACACCTCCATCCCTAGTACCTAGCCACACCTCCTTCACTAGTCACACCTCCATCCCTAGTGCCTGGTCACACCTCCATCCCTAGTCACACCTCCATCCATAGTACCTTGTCACACCTCCATCCCTAGAACCTGGTCACATCTCCATCCCTAGTCACACCTCCATCCCTAGTGCCTGGTCACACCTCCATCCCTAGTCACACCTCCATCCATAGTACCTAGTCATACCTCCATCCCTAGCACCTGGTCACATCTCCATCCCTAGTCACACCTCCACCCCTAGTGCCTGGTCACACCTCCACCACTAGTACCTGGTCACACCTCCACCACTAGTACCTGGTCACACCTCCATCCCTAGTACCTGGTCACACCTCCATCCCTAGTCACACCTCCATCCCTAGTACCTGGTCACAACTCCATCCCTAGTATCTGGTCATACCTGCATCCTTAGTCATACCTCCATCCCTCGTGCCTGGTCACACCTCCATCCCTAGTGCCTGGTCACACCTCCATCCCTAGTACCTGGTCACACCTCCATCCCTAGTCACACCTCCATCCCTAGTGCCTGGTCACACCTACATCCCTAGTCACACCTCTATTTCTAATACCTGGTCACACCTTGATCCCTAGTACCTGGTCACATCTCCATCCCTAGTCACACCTCTATCCCTAGTACCTGGTCACACCTCCATCATTGTACCTAGTCACACTTCCATCCCTAGTACCTGGTCACACCTCCACCCCTAGTACCTGGTCACACCTCCACCCCTAGTACCTGGTCACACCTCCTTCCCTTGTACCTGGTCGCACCTCGATCCCTAGTCACACCTCCATCCCTAGTACCTGGTCACATCTCCATCCTTAGTCACACCTCCATCCCTAGTGCCTGGTCACACCTCCATCTCTAGTCACACCTCCATCCCTAGTGCCTGGTCACACCTACATCCCTAGTCACACCTCCATCCCTAGTACCTAGTCACACCTCCATCCCTAGAACCTGGTCACACCTCCATCCCTAGTCACACCTCGATCCCTAGTACCTGGTTACACCTTGATCCCTAGTACCTGGTCACATCTCCATCCCTAGTCACACCTCCATCCCTAGTACCTAGTCACACCTCCACCCCTAGTACCTGGTCACACCTCCATTCCTAGTCACACCTCCATCCATAGTACCTGGTCACACCTCCATCCCTAGTGCCTGGTCACACCTCCATCCCTAGTACCTGGTCACACCTCCATCCCTAGTACCTGGTCACACCTCCATCCCTAGTCACACCTCCATCCCTAGTGCCTGGTCACACCTACATCCCTAGTCACATCTCCATCCATAGTACCTAGTCACACCTCCATCCCTAGTCACACATCCATCCCTAGTACCTAGTCACACCTCCATCCCTAGTACCTGGTCACACCTCCACCCCTAGTACCTGGTCACACCTCCATCCCTAGTACCTGGTCACACCTCCATCCCTAGTCACACCTTAATCCCTAGTACCTAGTCACACCTCCATCCCTAGTAGCTATTCACACCTCCACCCCTAGTCACACCTCCATCCCTAGTACCTGGTCACACCTTGATCCCTAGTACCTGGTCACATCTCCATCCCTAGTCACACCTCCATCCCTAGTAGCTGGTCACACCTCCATCCCTAGTCACACATCCATCTCTAGTACCTAGTCACACCTCGATCCCTAGTACCTGGTCACACCTCCACCCCTAGTACCTGGTCACACCTCCATCCCTAGTACCTGGTCACACCTCCATCCCTAGTCACACCTTAATCCCTAGTACCTAGTCACACCTCCATCCTTAGTACCTATTCACACCTCCATCCCTAGTCACACCTCCATCCCTAGTACCTAGTCACACCTCCTTCACTAGTCACAGCTCCATCCCTAGTGCCTGGTCACACCTCCATCCCTAGTCACACCTCCATCCATAGTACCTTGTCACACCTCCATCCCTAGAACCTGGTCACATCTCCATCCCTAGTCACACCTCCATCCCTAGTGCCTGGTCACACCTCCATCCCTAGTCACACCTCCATCCATAGTACCTAGTCATACCTCCATCCCTAGCACCTGGTCACATCTCAAACCCTAGTCACACCTCCACCCCTAGTGCCTCGTCACACCTCCACCACTAGTACCTGGTCACACCTCCACCACTAGTACCTGGTCACACCTCCATCCCTAGTACCTGGTCACACCTCCATCCCTAGTCACACCTCCATCCCTAGTACCTGGTCACAACTCCATCCCTAGTACCTGGTCATACCTGCATCCTTAGTCATACCTCCATCCCTCGTGCCTGGTCACACCTCCATCCCTAGTGCCTGGTCACACCTCCATCCCTAGTACCTGGTCACACCTCCATCCCTAGTCACACCTCCATCCCTAGTGCCTGGTCACACCTACATCCCTAGTCACACCTCTATTTCTAGTACCTGGTCACACCTTGATCCCTAGTACCTGGTCACATCTCCATCCCTAGTCACACCTCCATCCCTAGTACCTGGTCACACCTCCATCATTGTACCTAGTCACACCTCCATCCCTAGTACCTGGTCACACCTCCACCCCTAGTTCCTGGTCACACCTCCACCCCTAGTACCTGGTCACACCTCCATCCCTTGTACCTGGTCACACCTCGATCCCTAGTCACACCTCCATCCCTAGTCACACCTCCATCCCTAGTACCTGGTCACATCTCCATCCTTAGTCACACCTCCATCCCTAGTGCCTGGTCACACCTCCATCTCTAGTCACACCTCCATCTCTAGTGCCTGGTCACACCTACATCCCTAGTCACACCTCCATCCCTAGTACCTAGTCACACCTCCATCCCTAGAACCTGGTCACACCTCCATCCCTAGTCACACCTCGATCCCTAGTACCTGGTTACACCTTGATCCCTAGTACCTGGTCACATCTCCATCCCTAGTCACACCTCCATCCCTAGTACCTAGTCACACCTCCACCCCTAGTACTTGGTCACACCTCCACCACTAGTACCTGGTCACACCTACATCCCTAGTACCTGGTCACACCTCCATCCCTAGTCACACCTCCATCCATAGTACCTGGTCACACCTCCATCCCTAGTGCCTGGTCACACCTCCATCCCTAGTACCTGGTCACACCTCCATCCCTAGTACCTGGTCACACCTCCATCCCTAGTCACACCTCCATCCCTAGTGCCTGGTCACACCTCCATCCCTAGTCACACCTACATCCCTAGTCACATCTCCATCCATAGTACCTAGTCACACCTCCATCCCTAGTCACACATCCATCCCTAGTACCTAGTCACACCTCCATCCCTAGTACCTGGTCACACCTCCACCCCTAGTACCTGGTCACACCTCCATCCCTAGTACCTGGTCACACCTCCATCCCTAGTCACACCTTAATCCCTAGTACCTAGTCACACCTCCATCCCTAGTACCTATTCACACCTCCACCCCTAGTCACACCTCCATCCCTAGTACCTGGTCACACCTTGATCCCTAGTACCTGGTCACATCTCCATCCCTAGTCACATCTCCATCCCTAGTAGCTGGTCACACCTCCATCCCTAGTCACACATCCATCTCTAGTACCTAGTCACACCTCCATCCCTAGTATCTGGTCACACCTCCACCCCTAGTACCTGGTCACACCTCCATCCCTAGTACCTGGTCACACCTCCATCCCTAGTCACACCTTAATCCCTAGTACCTAGTCACACCTCCATCCCTAGTACCTATTCACACCTCCATCCCTAGTCACACCTCCATCACTAGTACCTAGTCACACCTCCTTCACTAGTCACACCTCCATCCCTAGTCACACCTCCATCCCTAGTCACACCTCCATCCATAGTACCTAGTCATACCTCCATCCCTAGCACCTGGTCACATCTCCATCCCTAGTCACACCTCCACCCCTAGTGCCTGGTCACACCTCCACCATTAGTACCTGGTCACACCTCCACCACTAGTACCTGGTCACACCTCCATCCCTAGTACCTGGTCACACCTCCATCCCTAGTCACACCTCCATCCCTAGTACCTGGTCACAACTCCATCCCTAGTACCTGGTCATACCTGCATCCTTAGTCACACCTCCATCCCTCGTGCCTGGTCACACCTCCATCCCTCGTGCCTGGTCACACCTCCATCCCTAGTGCCTGGTCACACCTCCATCCCTAGTCACACCTCTATTTCTAGTACCTGGTCACACCTACATCCCTAGTCACACCTCTATTTCTAGTACCTGGTCACACCTTGATCCCTAGTACCTGGTCACATCTCCATCCCTAGTACCTGGTCACACCTCCATCATTGTACCTAGTCACACCTCCATCCCTAGTACCTGGTCACACCTCCACCCCTAGTACCTGGTCACACCTCCACCCCTAGTACCTGGTCACACCTCGATCCCTAGAACCTGGTCACATCTCCATCCTTAGTCACACCTCCATCCCTAGTGCCTGGTCACACCTCCATCCCTAGTCACACCTCCATCCATAGTACCTAGTCATACCTCCATCCCTAGCACCTGGTCACATCTCCATCCCTAGTCACACCTCCACCCCTAGTGCCTGGTCACACCTCCACCACTAGTACCTGGTCACACCTCCACCACTAGTACCTGGTCACACCTCCATCCCTAGTACCTGGTCACACCTCCATCCCTAGTCACACCTCCATCCCTAGTACCTGGTCACAACTCCATCCCTAGTACCTGGTCATACCTGCATCCTTAGTCATACCTCCATCCCTCGTGCCTGGTCACACCTCCATCCCTAATACCTGGTCACACCTCCATCCCTAATACCTGGTCACACCTCCATCCCTAGTCACACCTCCATCCCTAGTGCCTGGTCCCACCTCCATCCCTAGTCACACCCCCATCCATAGTACCTAGTCACACCTCCATCCCTAGAACCTGGTCACATCTCCATCCCTAGACACACCTCCATCCATAGTACCTCGTCACACCTCCATCCCTAGAACCTGGTCACATCTCCATCACTAGTCACACCTCCATCCCTAGTGCCTGGTCACACCTACATCCCTAGTCACACCTCCATCCATAGTACCTAGTCACACCACCATCCCTAGTCACACCTCCATCCCTAGTACCTGGTTACACCTTGATCCCTAGTACCTGGTCACATCTCCATCCCTAGTCACACCTCCATCCCTAGTACCTAGTCACACCTCCACCCCTAGTACCTGGTCACACCTCCGCCACTAGTACCTGGTCACACCTACATCCCTAGTACCTGGTCACACCTCCATCCCTAGTCACACCTCCATCCATAGTACCTGGTCACACCTCCATCCCTAGTGCCTGGTCACACCTCCATCCCTAGTACCTGGTCACACCTCCATCCCTAGTACCTGGTCACACCTCCATCCCTAGTCACACCTCCATCCCTAGTGCCTGGTCACACCTCCATCCCTAGTCACACCTACATCCCTAGTCACACCTCCATCCATAGTACCTAGTCACACCTCCATCCCTAGTACCTGGTCACACCTCCACCCCTAGTACCTGGTCACACCTCAATCCCTAGTACCTGGTCACACCTCCATCCCTAGTCACACCTTAATCCCTAGTACCTAGTCACACCTCCATCCCTAGAACCTGGTCACACCTCCACCCGTGGTCACACCTCTATCCCTAGTCACACCTCCATCCCTAGTCACACTTCCATCCCTAGTACCCAGTCACACCTCCACCCCTAGAACCTGGTCACACCTCCATCCCTAGTGCCTGGTCACACCTCCATCACTAGTCACACCTCCATCCCTAGTGCCTGGTCACACCTCCATCCCTAGTGCCTGGTCACACCTCCATCCCTAATACCTGGTCACACCTCCATCCCTAATACCTGGTCACACCTCCATCCCTAGTCACACCTCCATCCCTAGTGCCTGGTCACACCTCCATCCCTAGTGACACCTCCATCCCTAGTGCCTGGTCACATCTCCATCCCTAGTCACACCTCCATCCCTAGTACCTAGTCACACCTCCACCCCTAGTACCTGGTCACACCTCCACCACTAGTACCTGGTCACACCTACATCCCTAGTACCTGGTCACACCTCCATCCCTAGTCACACCTCCATCCATAGTACCTGGTCACACCTCCATCCCTAGTGCCTGGTCACACCTCCATCCCTAGTACCTGGTCACACCTCCATCCCTAGTACCTGGTCACACCTCCATCCCTAGTCACACCTACATCCCTAGTCACATCTCCATCCATAGTACCTAGTCACACCTCCATCCCTAGTCACACATCCATCCCTAGTACCTAGTCACACCTCCATCCCTAGTACCTGGTCACACCTCCACCCCTAGTACCTGGTCACACCTCCATCCCTAGTACCTGGTCACACCTCCATCCCTAGTCACACCTTAATCCCTAGTACCTAGTCACACCTCCATCAATATGTACCTATTCGCACCTCCATCCCTTGTCACACCTCCATCCATAGTACCTGGTCACACCTTGATCCCTAGTACCTGGTCACATCTCCATCCCTAGTCACACCTCCATCCCTAGTAGCTGGTCACACCTCCATCCCTAGTCACACATCCATCTCTAGTACCTAGTCACACCTCCATCCCTAGTACCTGGTCACACCTCCACCCCTGGTACCTGGTCACACCTCCATCCCTAGTACCTGGTCACACCTCCATCCCTAGTCACACCTTAATCCCTAGTACCTAGTCACACCTCCATCCCTAGTACCTATTCACACCTCCATCCCTAGTCACACCTCCATCCCTAGTACCTAGTCACACCTCCTTCACTAGTCACACCTCCATCCCTAGTGCCTGGTCACACCTCCATCCCTAGTCACACCTCCATCCATAGTATCTTGTCACACCTCCATCCCTAGAACCTGGTCACATCTCCATCCCTAGTCACACCTCCATCCCTAGTGCCTGGTCACACCTCCATCCCTAGTCACACCTCCATCCATAGTACCTAGTCATACCTCCATCCCTAGCACCTGGTCACATCTCCATCCCTAGTCACACCTCCACCCCTAGTGCCTGGTCACACCTCCACCACTAGTACCTGGTCACACCTCCACCACTAGTACCTGGTCACACCTCCATCCCTAGTACCTGGTCACACCTCCATCCCTAGTCACACCTCCATCCCTAGTACCTGGTCACAACTCCATCCCTAGTACCTGGTCATACCTGCATCCTTAGTCATACCTCCATCCCTCGTGCCTGGTCACACCTCCATCCCTAGTGCCTGGTCACACCTCCATCCCTAGTACCTGGTCACACCTCCATCCCTAGTCACACCTCCATCCATAGTACCTGGTCACACCTTGATCCCTAGTACCTGGTCACATCTCCATCCCTAGTCACACCTCCATCCCTAGTAGCTGGTCACACCTCCATCCCTAGTCACACATCCATCTCTAGTACCTAGTCACACCTCCATCCCTAGTACCTGGTCACACCTCCACCCCTAGTACCTGGTCACACCTCCATCCCTAGTACCTGGTCACACCTCCATCCCTAGTCACACCTCCATCCCTAGTACCTAGTCACACCTCCTTCACTAGTCACACCTCCATCCCTAGTGCCTGGTCACACCTCCATCCCTAGTCACACCTCTATCCATAGTACCTTGTCACACCTCCATCCCTAGAACCTGGTCACATCTCCATCCCTAGTCACACCTCCATCCCTAGTGCCTGGTCACACCTCCATCCCTAGTCACACCTCCATCCATAGTACCTAGTCATACCTCCATCCCTAGCACCTGGTCACATCTCCATCCCTAGTCACACCTCCACCCCTAGTGCCTGGTCACACCTCCACCACTAGTACCTGGTCACACCTCCACCACTAGTACCTGGTCACACCTCCATCCCTAGTACCTGGTCACACCTCCATCCCTAGTCACACCTCCATCCCTAGTACCTGGTCACAACTCCATCCCTAGTACCTGGTCATACCTGCATCCTTAGTCATACCTCCATCCCTCGTGCCTGGTCACACCTCCATCCCTAGTGCCTGGTCACACCTCCATCCCTAGTACCTGGTCACACCTCCATCCCTAGTCACACCTCCATCCCTAGTGCCTGGTCACACCTACATCCCTAGTCACACCTCTATTTCTAGTACCTGGTCACACCTTGATCCCTAGTACCTGGTCACATCTCCATCCCTAGTCACACCTCCATCCCTAGTACCTGGTCACACCTCCATCATTGTACCTAGTCACACCTCCATCCCTAGTACCTGGTCACACCTCCACCCCTAGTACCAGGTCACACCTCCACCCCTAGTACCTGGTCACACCTCCATCCCTTGTACCTGGTCACACCTCGATCCCTAGTCACACCTCGATCCCTAGTACCTGGTCACATCTCCATCCTTAGTCACACCTCCATCCCTAGTGCCTGGTCACACCTCCATCTCTAGTCACACCTCCATCCCTAGTGCCTGGTCACACCTACATCCCTAGTCACACCTCCATCCCTAGTACCTAGTCACACCTCCATCCCTAGAACCTGGTCACACCTCCATCCCTAGTCACACCTCCATCCCTAGTCACACATCCATCTCTAGTACCTAGTCACACCTCCATCCCTAGTACCTGGTCACACCTCCATCCCTAGTACCTGGTCACACCTCCATCCCTAGTCACACCTTAATCCCTAGTACCTAGTCACACCTCCATCCGTAGTACCTATTCACACCTCCATCCCTAGTCACACCTCCATCCCTAGTACCTAGCCACACCTCCTTCACTAGTCACACCTCCATCCCTAGTGCCTGGTCACACCTCCATCCCTAGTCACACCTCCATCCATAGTACCTTGTCACACCTCCATCCCTAGAACCTGGTCACATCTCCATCCCTAGTCACACCTCCATCCCTAGTGCCTGGTCACACCTCCATCCCTAGTCACACCTCCATCCATAGTACCTAGTCATACCTCCATCCCTAGCACCTGGTCACATCTCCATCCCTAGTCACACCTCCACCCCTAGTGCCTGGTCACACCTCCACCACTAGTACCTGGTCACACCTCCACCACTAGTACCTGGTCACACCTCCATCCCTAGTACCTGGTCACACCTCCATCCCTAGTCACACCTCCATCCCTAGTACCTGGTCACAACTCCATCCCTAGTATCTGGTCATACCTGCATCCTTAGTCATACCTCCATCCCTCGTGCCTGGTCACACCTCCATCCCTAGTGCCTGGTCACACCTCCATCCCTAGTACCTGGTCACACCTCCATCCCTAGTCACACCTCCATCCCTAGTGCCTGGTCACACCTACATCCCTAGTCACACCTCTATTTCTAGTACCTGGTCACACCTTGATCCCTAGTACCTGGTCACATCTCCATCCCTAGTCACACCTCCATCCCTAGTACCTGGTCACACCTCCATCATTGTACCTAGTCACACCTCCATCCCTAGTACCTGGTCACACCTCCACCCCTAGTACCAGGTCACACCTCCACCCCTAGTACCTGGTCACACCTCCATCCCTTGTACCTGGTCACACCTCGATCCCTAGTCACACCTCGATCCCTAGTACCTGGTCACATCTCCATCCTTAGTCACACCTCCATCCCTAGTGCCTGGTCACACCTCCATCTCTAGTCACACCTCCATCCCTAGTGCCTGGTCACACCTACATCCCTAGTCACACCTCCATCCCTAGTACCTAGTCACACCTCCATCCCTAGAACCTGGTCACACCTCCATCCCTAGTCACACCTCCATCCCTAGTCACACATCCATCTCTAGTACCTAGTCACACCTCCATCCCTAGTACCTGGTCACACCTCCATCCCTAGTACCTGGTCACACCTCCATCCCTAGTCACACCTTAATCCCTAGTACCTAGTCACACCTCCATCCCTAGTACCTATTCACACCTCCATCCCTAGTCACACCTCCATCCCTAGTACCTAGCCACACCTCCTTCACTAGTCACACCTCCATCCCTAGTGCCTGGTCACACCTCCATCCCTAGTCACACCTCCATCCATAGTACCTTGTCACACCTCCATCCCTAGAACCTGGTCACATCTCCATCCCTAGTCACACCTCCATCCCTAGTGCCTGGTCACACCTCCATCCCTAGTCACACCTCCATCCATAGTACCTAGTCATACCTCCATCCCTAGCACCTGGTCACATCTCCATCCCTAGTCACACCTCCACCCCTAGTGCCTGGTCACACCTCCACCACTAGTACCTGGTCACACCTCCACCACTAGTACCTGGTCACACCTCCATCCCTAGTACCTGGTCACACCTCCATCCCTAGTCACACCTCCATCCCTAGTACCTGGTCACAACTCCATCCCTAGTATCTGGTCATACCTGCATCCTTAGTCATACCTCCATCCCTCGTGCCTGGTCACACCTCCATCCCTAGTGCCTGGTCACACCTCCATCCCTAGTACCTGGTCACACCTCCATCCCTAGTCACACCTCCATCCCTAGTGCCTGGTCACACCTACATCCCTAGTCACACCTCTATTTCTAATACCTGGTCACACCTTGATCCCTAGTACCTGGTCACATCTCCATCCCTAGTCACACCTCTATCCCTAGTACCTGGTCACACCTCCATCATTGTACCTAGTCACACTTCCATCCCTAGTACCTGGTCACACCTCCACCCCTAGTACCTGGTCACACCTCCACCCCTAGTACCTGGTCACACCTCCTTCCCTTGTACCTGGTCGCACCTCGATCCCTAGTCACACCTCCATCCCTAGTACCTGGTCACATCTCCATCCTTAGTCACACCTCCATCCCTAGTGCCTGGTCACACCTCCATCTCTAGTCACACCTCCATCCCTAGTGCCTGGTCACACCTACATCCCTAGTCACACCTCCATCCCTAGTACCTAGTCACACCTCCATCCCTAGAACCTGGTCACACCTCCATCCCTAGTCACACCTCGATCCCTAGTACCTGGTTACACCTTGATCCCTAGTACCTGGTCACATCTCCATCCCTAGTCACACCTCCATCCCTAGTACCTAGTCACACCTCCACCCCTAGTACCTGGTCACACCTCCATTCCTAGTCACACCTCCATCCATAGTACCTGGTCACACCTCCATCCCTAGTGCCTGGTCACACCTCCATCCCTAGTACCTGGTCACACCTCCATCCCTAGTACCTGGTCACACCTCCATCCCTAGTCACACCTCCATCCCTAGTGCCTGGTCACACCTACATCCCTAGTCACATCTCCATCCATAGTACCTAGTCACACCTCCATCCCTAGTCACACATCCATCCCTAGTACCTAGTCACACCTCCATCCCTAGTACCTGGTCACACCTCCACCCCTAGTACCTGGTCACACCTCCATCCCTAGTACCTGGTCACACCTCCATCCCTAGTCACACCTTAATCCCTAGTACCTAGTCACACCTCCATCCCTAGTAGCTATTCACACCTCCACCCCTAGTCACACCTCCATCCCTAGTACCTGGTCACACCTTGATCCCTAGTACCTGGTCACATCTCCATCCCTAGTCACACCTCCATCCCTAGTAGCTGGTCACACCTCCATCCCTAGTCACACATCCATCTCTAGTACCTAGTCACACCTCGATCCCTAGTACCTGGTCACACCTCCACCCCTAGTACCTGGTCACACCTCCATCCCTAGTACCTGGTCACACCTCCATCCCTAGTCACACCTTAATCCCTAGTACCTAGTCACACCTCCATCCTTAGTACCTATTCACACCTCCATCCCTAGTCACACCTCCATCCCTAGTACCTAGTCACACCTCCTTCACTAGTCACAGCTCCATCCCTAGTGCCTGGTCACACCTCCATCCCTAGTCACACCTCCATCCATAGTACCTTGTCACACCTCCATCCCTAGAACCTGGTCACATCTCCATCCCTAGTCACACCTCCATCCCTAGTGCCTGGTCACACCTCCATCCCTAGTCACACCTCCATCCATAGTACCTAGTCATACCTCCATCCCTAGCACCTGGTCACATCTCAAACCCTAGTCACACCTCCACCCCTAGTGCCTCGTCACACCTCCACCACTAGTACCTGGTCACACCTCCACCACTAGTACCTGGTCACACCTCCATCCCTAGTACCTGGTCACACCTCCATCCCTAGTCACACCTCCATCCCTAGTACCTGGTCACAACTCCATCCCTAGTACCTGGTCATACCTGCATCCTTAGTCATACCTCCATCCCTCGTGCCTGGTCACACCTCCATCCCTAGTGCCTGGTCACACCTCCATCCCTAGTACCTGGTCACACCTCCATCCCTAGTCACACCTCCATCCCTAGTGCCTGGTCACACCTACATCCCTAGTCACACCTCTATTTCTAGTACCTGGTCACACCTTGATCCCTAGTACCTGGTCACATCTCCATCCCTAGTCACACCTCCATCCCTAGTACCTGGTCACACCTCCATCATTGTACCTAGTCACACCTCCATCCCTAGTACCTGGTCACACCTCCACCCCTAGTTCCTGGTCACACCTCCACCCCTAGTACCTGGTCACACCTCCATCCCTAGTCACACCTCCATCCCTAGTACCTGGTCACATCTCCATCCTTAGTCACACCTCCATCCCTAGTGCCTGGTCACACCTCCATCTCTAGTCACACCTCCATCCCTAGTGCCTGGTCACACCTACATCCCTAGTCACACCTCCATCCCTAGTACCTAGTCACACCTCCATCCCTAGAACCTGGTCACACCTCCATCCCTAGTCACACCTCGATCCCTAGTACCTGGTTACACCTTGATCCCTAGTACCTGGTCACATCTCCATCCCTAGTCACACCTCCATCCCTAGTACCTAGTCACACCTCCACCCCTAGTACTTGGTCACACCTCCACCACTAGTACCTGGTCACACCTACATCCCTAGTACCTGGTCACACCTCCATCCCTAGTCACACCTCCATCCATAGTACCTGGTCACACCTCCATCCCTAGTGCCTGGTCACACCTCCATCCCTAGTACCTGGTCACACCTCCATCCCTAGTACCTGGTCACACCTCCATCCCTAGTCACACCTCCATCCCTAGTGCCTGGTCACACCTCCATCCCTAGTCACACCTACATCCCTAGTCACATCTCCATCCATAGTACCTAGTCACACCTCCATCCCTAGTCACACATCCATCCCTAGTACCTAGTCACACCTCCATCCCTAGTACCTGGTCACACCTCCACCCCTAGTACCTGGTCACACCTCCATCCCTAGTACCTGGTCACACCTCCATCCCTAGTCACACCTTAATCCCTAGTACCTAGTCACACCTCCATCCCTAGTACCTATTCACACCTCCACCCCTAGTCACACCTCCATCCCTAGTACCTGGTCACACCTTGATCCCTAGTACCTGGTCACATCTCCATCCCTAGTCACATCTCCATCCCTAGTAGCTGGTCACACCTCCATCCCTAGTCACACATCCATCTCTAGTACCTAGTCACACCTCCATCCCTAGTATCTGGTCACACCTCCACCCCTAGTACCTGGTCACACCTCCATCCCTAGTACCTGGTCACACCTCCATCCCTAGTCACACCTTAATCCCTAGTACCTAGTCACACCTCCATCCCTAGTACCTATTCACACCTCCATCCCTAGTCACACCTCCATCACTAGTACCTAGTCACACCTCCTTCACTAGTCACACCTCCATCCCTAGTCACACCTCCATCCCTAGTCACACCTCCATCCATAGTACCTAGTCATACCTCCATCCCTAGCACCTGGTCACATCTCCATCCCTAGTCACACCTCCACCCCTAGTGCCTGGTCACACCTCCACCATTAGTACCTGGTCACACCTCCACCACTAGTACCTGGTCACACCTCCATCCCTAGTACCTGGTCACACCTCCATCCCTAGTCACACCTCCATCCCTAGTACCTGGTCACAACTCCATCCCTAGTACCTGGTCATACCTGCATCCTTAGTCACACCTCCATCCCTCGTGCCTGGTCACACCTCCATCCCTCGTGCCTGGTCACACCTCCATCCCTAGTGCCTGGTCACACCTCCATCCCTAGTCACACCTCTATTTCTAGTACCTGGTCACACCTACATCCCTAGTCACACCTCTATTTCTAGTACCTGGTCACACCTTGATCCCTAGTACCTGGTCACATCTCCATCCCTAGTACCTGGTCACACCTCCATCATTGTACCTAGTCACACCTCCATCCCTAGTACCTGGTCACACCTCCACCCCTAGTACCTGGTCACACCTCCACCCCTAGTACCTGGTCACACCTCGATCCCTAGAACCTGGTCACATCTCCATCCTTAGTCACACCTCCATCCCTAGTGCCTGGTCACACCTCCATCTCTAGTCACACCTCCATCCCTAGTGCCTGGTCACACCTACATCCCTAGTCACACCTCCATCCCTAGTACCTAGTCACACCTCCATCCCTAGAACCTGGTCACACCTCCATCCCTAGTCACACCTCCATCCCTTGTACCTGGTTACACCTTGATCCCTAGTACCTGGTCACATCTCCATCCCTAGTCACACCTCCATCCCTAGTGCCTGGTCACACCTCCATCCCTAGTACCTGGTCACACCTCCATCCCTAGTACCTGGTCACACCTCCATCCCTAGTCACACCTCCATCCCTAGTGCCTGGTCACACCTCCATCCCTAGTCACACCTACATCCCTAGTCACATCTCCATCCATAGTACCTTGTCATACCTCCATCCCTAGCACCTGGTCACATCTCCATCCCTAGTCACACCTCCACCCCTAGTGCCTGGTCACACCTCCACCACTAGTACCTGGTCACACCTCCACCACTAGTACCTGGTCACACCTCCATCCCTAGTACCTGGTCACACCTCCATCCATAGTCAAACCTCCATCCCCAGTACCTAGTCAAACCTCCATCCCTAGTACCTGGTCACAACTCCATCCATAGTCACACCTCCATCCCTAGTACCTAATCACAGCTCAATCCCTAGTACCTGGTCACAACTCCATCCCTAGTACCTGGTCACACCTCCATCCCTAGTCACACCTCCATCCATAGTGCCTGGTCACACCTCCATCCCAAGTCACACCTCCATCCCTAGTTCCTGGTCACACCTCCATCCCTAGTCCCTAGTCACACCTCCATCCCTATTCCATAGTCACACCTCCATCCCTAGTGCCTGGTCAGACCTCCATCCCTAGTACCTAGTCACACCTCCATCCCTAGAACCTGCTCACATCTCCATCCCTAGTCACACCTCCACCCCTAGTTCCTGGTCACACCTCCATCACTAGTTACACCTCCATCCCTAGTGCCTGGTCACACCTCCATCCCTAGAACCTGGTCACACCTCCACCCCTCGTCACACCTCTATCCCTAGTCACACCTCCATCCCTAGTCACACTTCCATCCCTGGTGCCTGGTCACACTTCCATCCCTGGTGCCTGGTCACACCTCCATCCCTAGTCACACCTCCATCCCTAGTACCTAGTCACACCTCCATCCCCAGTCACAGCTCCATCCGTAGTGCCTGGTCACACAGGTCATACAGGTGGTACCGGTACAGAGTCAATGGGGAGGCTATATACAGGGGGTACTGGTACAGAGTCAATGTGGAGGCTATATACAGGTGGTACCGGTACAGAGTCAATGTGGAGGCTATATACAGGTGGTACCGGTACAGAGTCAATGTGGAGGCTATATACAGGTGGTACCGGTACAGAGTCAATGTGGAGGCTATATACAGGTGGTACCGGTACAGAGTCAATGTGGAGGCTATATACAGGGGGTACTGGTACAGAGTCAATGTGGAGGCTATATACAGGTGGTATCGGTACAGAGTCAATGTGGAGGCTATATACAGGTGGTACCGGTACAGAGTCAATGTGGAGGCTATATGCAGGTGGTACCGGTACAGAGTCAATGTGGAGGCTATATGCAGGTGGTACCGGTACAGAGTCAATGTGGAGACTATATACAGGGGGTACCGGTACAGAGTCAATGTGGAGGCTATATGCAGGTGGTACCGGTACAGAGTCAATGTGGAGGCTATATACAGGGGGTACCGGTACAGAGTCAATGGGGAGGCTATGTACAGGTGGTACCGGTACAGAGTCAATGGGGTGGCTATATACAGGGGGTACCGGTATAGAGTCAATGGGGAGACTATATACAGGGGGTACCGGTACAGAGTCAATGTGGAGGCTATATACAGGGGGTACCGGTACAGAGTCAATGGGGAGGCTATGTACAGGTGGTACCGGTACAGAGTCAATGGGGTGGCTATATACAGGGGGTACCGGTACAGAGTCAATGTGGAGGCTATATACAGGGGGTACCGGTACAGAGTCAATGTGGAGGCTATATACAGGGGGTACCAGTACAGAGTCAATGTGGAGGCTATATACAGGTGGTATCGGTACAGAGTCAATGTGGAGGCTATATACAGATGGTACCGGTACAGAGTCAATGTGGAGGCTATATACAGGGGGTACCGGTACAGAGTCAATGTGGAGGCTATATACAGGTGGTACCGGTACAGAGTCAATGTGGAGGCTATATACAGGGGGTACCGGTACAGAGTCAATGTGGAGGCTAAATACAGGGGGTACCGGTACAGAGTCAATGTGGAGGCTATATACAGGTGGTACCGGTACAGAGTCAATGTGGAGGCTATATACAGGGGGTACCGGTACAGAGTCAATGTGGAGGCTAAATACAGGGGGTACCGGTACAGAGTCAGTGTGGAGGCTATATACAGGGAGTACCGGTACAGAGTCAATGGGGAGGCTATGTACAGGTGGTACCGGTACAGAGTCAATGGGGTGGCTATATACAGGGGGTACCGGTATAGAGTCAATGGGGAGACTATATACAGGTGGTACCGGTACAGAGTCAATGTGGAGGCTATATACAGGGGGTACCGGTACAGAGTCAATGTGGAGGCTATATACAGGGGGTACCGGTACAGAGTCAATGTGGAGGCTATATACAGGGGGTACCGGTACAGAGTCAATGTGGAGGCTATATACAAGGTATTACGGTACAGAGTCAATGTGGAGGCTATATACAGGGGATACCGGTACAGAGTCAATGTGGAGGCTATATACAGGGGATACCGGTACAGAGTCAATGTGGAGGCTATATACAAGGTATTACGGTACAGAGTCAATGTGGAGGATATATACAGGGGATACCGGTACAGAGTCAATGTGGAGGCTATATACAGGGGGTACCGGTACAGAGTCAATGTGGAGGCTATATACAAGGTATTACGGTACAGAGTCAATGTGGAGGCTATATACAGGGGATACCGGTACAGAGTCAATGTGGAGGCTATATACAGGGGATACCAGTACAGAGTCAATGTGGAGGCTATATACAAGGTATTACGGTACAGAGTCAATGTGGAGGCTATATACAGGGGATACCGGTACAGAGTCAATGTGGAGGCTATATACAGGGGATACCGGTACAGAGTCAATGTGGAGGCTATATACAGAGGGTACCTGTACAGAGTCATTGTGGAGGCTATATACAGGGGGTACCGGTACAGAGTCAATGGGGAGGCTATATACAGGGGGTACCGGGACAGAGTCATTGTGGAGGCTATATACAGGGGGTACTGGTACAGAGTCAATGGGGAGGCTATATACAGGTGGTACCGTTATAGAGTCAATGGGGAGGCTATATACATGTGGTACCAGTACAGAGTCAAAGTGGAGGCTATTTACAGGTGGTACCGGTACAGAGTCAATGTGGAGACTATATACAGGTGGTACCGGTACAGAGTCAATGTGGAGGCTATATACAGGGGATACCGGTACAGAGTCAATGTGGAGGCTATATACAGGGGGTACCGGTACAGAGTCAATGTGGAGGCTATATACAGGGTGTTACGGTACAGAGTCAATGTGGAGGCTATATACAGGTGGTACCGGTACAGAGTCAATGTGGAGGCTATATACAGGGGGTACTGGTACAGAGTCAATGGGGTGGCTATATACAGATGGTACCGGTACAGAGTCAATGTGGAGGCTATGTACAGGGGGTACCGGTACAGAGTCAATGTGGAGGCTATATACAGGGGGTACCGGTACAGAGTCAATGTGGAGGCTATATACAGGGGGTACCGGTACAGAGTCAATGTGGATGCTATGTACAGGGGGTACCGGTACAGAGTCAATGTGGAGGCTATGTACAGGGGGTACCGGTACAGAGTCAATGTGGAGGCTATATACAGGGGGTACCGGTACAGAGTCAATGTGGAGGCTATATACAGGGGGTACCGGTACAGAGTCAATGTGGAGGCTATATACAGGGGGTACCGGTACAGAGTCAATGTGGAGGCTATATACAGGGGGTACCGGTACAGAGTCAATGTGGAGGCTATATACAGGGGGTACCGGTACAGAGTCAATGTGGAGGCTATATACAGGGGGTACCGGTACAGAGTCAATGTGGAGGCTATATACAGGGGGTACCGGTACAGAGTCAATGTGGAGGCTATATACAGGGGGTACCGGTACAGAGTCAATGTGGAGGCTATATACAGGGGGTACCGGTACAGAGTCAATGTGGAAGCTATATACAGGGGGTACCGGTACAGAGTCAATGTGGAGGCTATATACAGGGGGTACCGGTACAGAGTCAATGTGGAGGCTATATACAGGGGGTACCTGTACAGAATCAATGTGGAGGCTATATACAGGGGGTACCGTTACAGAGTCAATGTGGAGGATGTATACAGGGGGTACCGGTACAGAGTCAATGTGGAGGCTATATACAGGGGGTACCGGTACAGAGTCAATGTGGAGGATGTATACAGGGGGTACCGTTACAGAGTCAATGTGGAGGCTATATACAGGTGGTATCGGTAGAGTCAATGTGGAGGCTATATACAGGGGGTACCGGTACAGAGTCAATGTGGAGGCTATATACAGGGGGTACCGTTACAGAGTCAATGTGGAGGCTATATACAGGTGGTACCGGTAGAGTCAATGTGGAGGCTATATACAGGGGCTACCGGTACAGAGTCAATGTGGAGGCTATATACAGGGGGTACCGGTACAGAGTCAATGTGGAGGCTATATACAGGGGGTACCGGTACAGAGTCAATGTGGAGGCTATATACAGTGGGTACCGGTACAGAGTCAATGTGGAGGCTATATACAGGGTATTACGGTACAGAGTCAATGTGGAGGATGTATAGGGGGGGTACCGGTACAGAATCAATGTGGAGGCTATATACAGGGGGTACCGTTACAGAGTCAATGTGGAGGATGTATACAGGGGGTACCGGTACAGAGTCAATGTGGAGGATGTATACAGGGGGTACCGGTACAGAGTCAATGTGGAGGATGTATACAGGGGGTACCGGTACAGAGTCAATGTGGAGGCTATATACAGGGTGTTACGGTACAGAGTCAATGTGGAGGCTAAATACAGGGGGTACCGGTACAGAGTCAATGTGGAGGCTATATACAGGGGGTACCGGTAGAGTCAATGTGGAGGCTATATACAGGGTATTACGGTACAGAGTCAATGTGGAGGATGTATACAGGGGTTACCGGTACAGAGTCAATGTGGAGGCTATATACAGGGTATTACGGTACAGAGTCAATGTGGAGGATGTATACAGGGGGTACCGGTACAGAGTCAATGTGCTGGGGCACCGGGTTGGTTGATGTAATTGAGGTAATACGTACATGTAGGTAGAGTTATTAAAGTGAATATGAATCGATAATAACAGAGAGTAGCAGCGGTGTAAAAGAGGAGGGGGCACATAGTCTGAGTAGCCATTTGATTTCATATTGTTGACAATTGGAATAAAGTAATATTATTTTGTGGTTCGCTTAAATTTTTCCTATTGCCATTATTTATTTATTTTCCATGTCAATTTTATATCCTGAGATATTTTAGTATTCTGAAAATATGTTGACTGAAGGGGGCATTGAGTTTTCACTATTGGTCAGGTGTATCAGGATATCATCTGCAAATAAGTTTAGTTTATATTCATGTTTACCAATACTGATGCCTGTAATGTTTGGGTCCTGTCTAATTCTTTCTTCAAGCAGTTCAATTGCCTGGGGGACAGGGAACATCCCTGTCTTGTGCCCTTTTCTGAAGCAGTTTAATCAGATAATGTATTATTTGTGTATATTTTAGCTTTAGGACATCTATACAATATTTGTTATTACATTTATTATTTCAACTGGGAAGTTGAAAGCTTCCAAAGTGTTGAATATAAAAGGCCATTCTAGACGGTCGAAAGCCTTTTCGGCATCAACAGCCATTATTAATAAATCTACATATTTTTTTTTGCGTATTGTATTAAACTGAAGCATGTCCTTATATTTGTTTATAAGTGTCTATTTTTTATATAAACCCTGTTTGATTGATAGATTTCAAGTTTGGTAAGACTTTTGCCACTTTTGTAACTCTGTGTTGTTGTCTGTGTCACACTGCTTTGCTTTATCTTGGCCAGGTCGCAGTTGCAAATGAGAACTTGTTCTCAACTAGCTTACCTGGTTGAAATAAAGGCGAAATAAAAAATTAATTAAATTCTGTTGCTTTGTTATTATTTTGTCACAATTTATTCAATTTATGGGTCTTTAATCTGCAGGGGACTATTCAGATTTTCCTGGATTAATATAACTGAAATAACTGTTTGATACATGGACTAGGAAGCACTGAATTGAGTGACGTGTGTGTTGTCATTTGTGTAAACAGGGGTGCTACTTTGTCCCAAAGTGTTGAATAGAATTCTATGGGAAAGCCATCCACATACACTACCATTCAAAAGTTTGGGGTCACTTAGAAATGTCGTTGTCTTTTCAAAGAAAAGCATTGTCCATTAAAATAGCATCAAATTGATCAGAAATAGTGTAGACATTGTTAATGTTGTAAATGACTACTGTAGCTGGAAACAGCTGATTTTTTTTATGGAATATCAACATAGGCGTACAGAGGACCATTATCAATAACCATCACTCCTGTGTTCCAATGGCACGTTGTGTTAACTAATAATTTAAAAAAAAATGTTTTAAATAATTTTAAAAGGCTAATTGATCATTAGAAAACCCTTTTGCAGTTATGTTAGCACAGCTGAAAACTGTTGTACTGATTAACCAAATGTAAATCAAAACTAGACGTTGAACTGATGTCTGTGCCCAGTGGGATGTCACATTGACTGGCTACCTGCCCTCCCTCTGACAAGTTGTGATGGTGTGTATAAATGGCAGAGTGTTGATGTCGAGGTCACATCTCTGTAACTATGTCGTTATAGCAGGATCAAAACGCCTGCAGGATTCTTCTCTAGGTCACGGATGGAAAAACAGCGAGGACCTGAAATCAACTCAGCCTATTGTAAACATCGCTTCCAAACAGCAGCCATCCTGAAATATAAATGAATTAAATATATATATATATATATATATATATATATATATATATATATATTTGAGAGAGAGAGAGAGAGAGAGAGAGAGAGAGAGAGAGAGAGATTCTCTTCACATGGAGTGTGTTGATTCATTGTTCTCTGTTGCTTGTTGTATTTGATATGGATGATTGCATCGGCCTCCCCCCATTGTTCCTGTTGATTTACAGCAGTATGTACAAAGCTGTAATATCGCCCTGGCTTCTACACTGGGCTGAATATAGAGCTAGGCTGCTTCAGAATTGTCTTAAGTAATGCGAGTGAAGCTCTTTTGTTTATGGGGCTTTGATTGCGATGAATGCGAAAGGCTTGGAGCTGTCGTCCCAATAAAGAAGGCTCCTCCGTGTATTGCTTAAAGGGCCCGAAATCATTTCTGGGTAACAATTAAGTACCTTACAGTCATTTTTTACTATAAACTATTTCTCAAGCAAGAATTTTGCTAGGACTGTCTGGGAGTGTTCTGAGTGGTGGAAACGAGTTATTGGCAGAACGGTTTGGATCTCCATTTGTTATTGGTCTACGAACCAATTTACCGCATGGTGACGTCACCATGGAAAGCCGAAACTCCCGCCCATACAAACCTTCTGATTTGAAAGCCCTGTGTAGATTTTCAACCCGCAACTATCAGGAAATAACACTTGTGAAATTTGTTCACACTTTTACAGTGTTTAGTTTCATCCGCTTTTCTACAATATGATATAAACACTAAAACACATGAAAAACTGAATTTTGACTGCACTGGCCCTTTAACATCGGCACCCAATCAAAAGAAGGGGGGGGGGGACCCAGATTTTGTTCACCACTGTTTCCTTTTCAGCAAAAGAACTGCCTGCATTAATGGAAATCCAAATATTCCAGCATTACCAGAGGATGATGATGTAAATTCAAGTTAATATTGCCACAATGCAGTGTGTGACAGTTTGCCATAATACGTTCTTACTGGATTAGTGGTTCATTAAACAGGTTTGCCATGCAAAGCTACTGTCAGATTTTTGTCAGGGAAGAGAGAGAGAGAGAGAGAGAGAGAGAAAACAGTATCAGAGGAACGTCTTACAATTAAAATCCGCTCAGTCTGATTTATGGTCACCATCTTAATCGCAGGCATGTGAGTTCCTCTCTCTAGATTTAGGGCTTTTTTTTTTTTTTTTTTTTTTTTGCTTTTGTCATCGCAGAACAAAAAAAAACAGGATAAACAAAAGGTCTTGCACACAAATAACGCTCCCGATTTGTCAAAAAGAAGTCGACGAGCATTATCTGGGAAATGATGTTGTTTCACACATGGATGCATCACAATAACAATGAATATTCATTCTCTAACATCTCTTTTTAAAAAATTTTTTTTTTAACTTCTGCAATATGGCATCAATTGCCATGTTTTGTTTCAGGCATATTTCAATGCTTTCCTGACACAAAAAGGCCTGAACACAAAACATTGTGCATAAAAATATTTTTTTTATATTTTTACCAGTGTTATTTACGTCATTAATTTGTTGCCTTTAATTGTTTATGAAATACTAGATTTTGTTATTGATCTTGATCTCAGTAACCAAATGCAGTGTTGTATAAAGAGCTGACCCTCCTCTACATGGAAGTAGCAGTTGTTTGAAAAAGATGGACATCTGTCAAAATCATCCCTAGAAAACGGAATATGGCTTTTAGTGTACACATTTTCATTATACAATTAACCTTGAGAACTTAGAACCAATAACCCTCGATCTACTGCACCCTAACCACTATCTATAACTGTATTCGTTCTAGTTTTGTAGTAGCTCTGTGCCTATTCTGCAGTGACAGCTCAGCTGACTCTACAGCTCCCTCTAGTGTCAGCCACGCAGTGTGACTGTTTTGCCACTGGACTGATCCAATGCCTTAGATCAGATCAGGGCCTGTGCTGCCTTGCCTCTTCTCACACCAGGAGAAAATACCTCTCTGAGGAATAGCAGTTTTAGATGATGATCGTGCAAGGATTTAGTAAATGTTATTTTGTACTGAAATTTCCGACATAGCAATAAGTTGTTTTAGGAAAAGTTGTTAAATTGCTATCTAATGGAAAGACTGAGGGAGGTATCCTATCTCTAAATATTTACATAGTTTTGTTATTTCAAAAGACACATTTAGTTAAATATTTTTCAGATTCATTCTTACGTTAACACTTATTTGATACAGTTTGTATACTACTGAATGGGCTATATTGTGATTACAATAGCCACCTTGCCTGAAACAATTTGCAGAGGAAGATTTCACCATACTAGCGATGCCATGTTCATTTTGACCGATGCAACGAAACAGTTGATCCGTCTGTGTGGATGATGAATGAAGGACGTAGTATGTCTTACTGCCTTTGTAAGCGTTTCCTTCAGGACACAAGTACCATAAATCCCCCTCCCATGTGTTTGGTTTGTAGAACCCGGGCTTTAGGTAGGGCTATGTGTCATTTGTCATTCTTTGGGTATTGATAAAAAGATTGGTCTCTGGAGAATGTGTTGTTAACGCCATAAAGGGAAGGCCATGTTCACGTTATTATGTTTCTCATTGCAGCAATCTGTGGGTCTGTGTCCCAGATGGCACCCTATTCCCTACAGTATGTAGTGCACTAGTTTTGACCAGGGCCCCCCGTGGAGCTCTGTCCAAAGTAGTGCGCTGTATAGGGAATAGGGTGCTTCTTGGGACCAGAGGCTGGGTTTTCAGAGCACTTTAATCGGTTCCCCAGCTGGACACGTGGGATGTGGCCTTGCCCCTGTCACCTCCAGGAGGGCCGGGCCGCCAGTGGTAAATCTCAGCCGGGGTACACGCACACACACACACACACACACACACACACACACACAGACACACACACACACACACACACACACACACACACACATAGAAAGCATTCAGCTGCATCCCTGAATACAAATAGACTTATAATGGGCTATAGTCGGCATGTGTTTTGTTGTGTTGTTGTCTCAGCTGCTGAGCTGCTGTGGGTTGATGTGCTCAATATGTCTCAGCCTCTGTGGGTTGATGTGTTCAATATGGCTCTGCCACTGTGGGTTGATGTGCTCAATATGTCTCAGCCACTGTGGGTTGGTGTGTTCAATATGTCTCAGCCTCTGTGGGTTGATGTGTTCAATATGTCTCAGCCACTGTGGGTTGATGTGTTCAATATGTCTCAGCCGCTGTGGGTTGATGTGTTCAATATGTCTCAGCCTCTGTGGGTTGATGTGTTCAATATGTCTCAGCCACTGTGGGTTGATGTGTTCAATATGTCTCAGCCTCTGTGGGTTGATGTGTTCAATATGTCTCAGCCTCTGTGGGTTGGTGTGTTCAATATGTCTCAGCCTCTGTGGGTTGGTGTGTTCAATATGTCTCTGCTGCTGTGGGTTGATGTGTTCAATATGTCTCTGCTGCTGTGGGTTGGTGTGTTCAATATGTCTCAGCTGCTGTGGGTTGATGTGTTCAATATGTCTCTGCTGCTGTGGGTTGGTGTGTTCAATATGTCTCAGCCTCTGTGGGTTGATGTGTTCAATATGTCTCAGCCTCTGTGGGTTGATGTGTTCAATATGTCTCAGCCTCTGTGGGTTGATGTGTTCAATATGTCTCAGCCTCTGTGGGTTGATGTGTTCAATATGTCTCAGCCTCTGTGGGTTGGTGTGTTCAATATGTCTCAGCCACTGTGGGTTGGTGTGTTCAATATGTCTCAGCTACTGTGGGTTGGTGTGTTCAATATGTCTCAGCCACTGTGGGTTGGTGTGTTCAATATGTCTCAGCCTCTGTGGGTTGATGTGTTCAATATGTCTCAGCCTCTGTGGGTTGATGTGTTCAATATGTCTCTGCTGCTGTGGGTTGATGTGTTCAATATGTCTCTGCTGCTGTGGGTTGGTGTGTTCAATATGTCTCAGCCACTGTGGGTTGATGTGCTCAATATGTCTCAGCCTCTGTGGGTTGGTGTGTTCAATATGTCTCAGCCACTGTGGGTTGATGTGCTCAATATGTCTCAGCCTCTGTGGGTTGGTGTGTTCAATATGTCTCAGCCGCTGTGGGTTGGTGTGTTCAATATGTCTCAGCCTCTGTGGGTTGGTGTGTTCAATATGTCTCAGCCTCTGTGGGTTGATGTGTTCAATATGGCTCAGCCTCTGTGGGTTGATGTGTTCAATATGTCTCAGCCTCTGTGGGTTGATGTGTTCAATATGTCTCAGCCTCTGTGGGTTGATGTGTTCAATATGTCTCAGCTGCTGTGGGTTGATGTGTTCAATATGTCTCAGCTGCTGTGGGTTGATGTGTTCAATATGTCTCAGCCTCTGTGGGTTGATGTGTTCAATATGTCTCAGCTGCTGTGGGTTGATGTGTTCAATATGTCTCAGCTGCTGTGGGTTGATGTGTTCAATATGTCTCAGCCTCTGTGGGTTGGTGTGTTCAATATGTCTCAGCCTCTGTGGGTTGGTGTGTTCAATATGTCTCAGCCTCTGTGGGTTGATGTGTTCAATATGTCTCAGCCTCTGTGGGTTGGTGTGTTCAATATGTCTCAGCCTCTGTGGGTTGGTGTGTTCAATATGTCTCAGCCTCTGTGGGTTGATGTGTTCAACATGTTGTACATTTTTGTAGGCCTTACATACAGGCATTGTGTTCTTCTCTGATAACAATTATGTATCGATATACAGTAAGTCATATACAGAAAGAAACTTAATTATCAACCCTATACATAAACAACGCATCCTTCTTCCATACAAATATGAGTGTTTTCTGTCTTCTAACTCTTGCACAGCATACTGGGAGAAGTGAATAGTTTTTTTTGTGTGTCAAAAGAACAATAATGTCTAAGCGGTTAAATAAAACTAACACCCACGTTGCGATATCTTCTGTTTATTGCACATGACTGTCACAGTACTCATCAATGTACTTTATTCTGGACGAGTATGTCCAGATGGGTATATGTTTTTCCTTATATTTGACTGACCCTTATTGTTATTCATATTTGAGCACCATTTAGTTATTAATCAGTCAGGTTACGTGATGTCATTGCTGGAATAGCTGTAATATGGACTACCCCTCTGGGAATCACTTGGTCATTAAGTTTAATACCATTTTCTGCCGTAGAGAAACCCTCCTCCCTCCATCCTCCCTCCTTCCTTTCACCCCCCCCCCCCCCCCCCCCACCCCTCACTGACTCCCAAATCAAAAGGCTAAGGACTCCCAGGGCATTTATACTAACCCATCCCCTCCCTCTAAAATTAATGGGGTATATCAAGTCTTTTGTCTGAACTTTGACCCTTCATCGCTTCACATGTGATCCCAGCCAACCTGTGGACGCCGGATTCACTTCAGTACGGGATTGAGTGTCCCGGACAATTTGTGTCTTGTCAAGGAGAGCAGTACGGGTGCAGTGGAGGGCTGCGGAGGTGTTGGGCCTTCGAAGAAAAAGCTCTCGGCCCGGTGATGAAGACGAGGGGTGGACAGGTCAGATGGCCAGTCGCATCTTTAACGTGGCGACTATTGATTTTACACTCTCCCCAAGGGAGTGGGAACACATCCGATGCATAGCACCAGTGTGTGTGTGTGTGTGTGTGAGAGTGTGTGTGTGTGTGTGTGTGTGTGAGAGAGAGAGTGTGGGCCTCAACCCTTTACCTTGTGTTGAATATCTACATGTCGACCGGGGACATCCTTGTTATGATCCTGGTAAAGGTGGGGCACATTTCTTTACAGTCTGAACCGTCTAACGAATCTTCATGCAGAATTTCATTTCAAACTCATGTTTCCACATCTCAATTCATCTTGTCAATTAGGAGATCCTTTGTTGTAAAAACAAGAATAATAATAATACATCTTCTCAAACCAACAGCTGTCATGGTAAAAAAAAGAAAGGTACAGTGGCCATTTTAAATGGATAAGAGTTCACGTCTAGGTAATTCCCATTTTCAAGTACAAATAGGTAGCCTTGCAATTTCACTGTGACGAGCACTGAAAGGGTAGCTCAAACATAGACTTGATCTGCAGATTGGAAGAGAGATATATATATATATATAATATATATAATATATATATATATATAATATATATATAATGTATTTAATATTTTCTCTACATTGCTGTTCATTCTCTCTTTTCACTATTGTTTTGAAGAGGTTTCTATCTGAGAGAAAACAACGACAACAACAACAATAACAATGAAGAATGAATGAAATAATAACCTCTAAAAGCTTTCTGAAAGAAAAACCTACTAATGTTCCGTTGAAGTATAAAACACAATATGAACCATTTAAAGGCAGCGATATTACCATCTGAAATGGTTCAGCTGTTGCGTGCTAATTACACGGCCTTGAGAGATATACAGGCTTTCTTTCATTAAACAACAATAGAGCTTTTCAGTTGATTGCTCTTTAGGTCTTCCATCTCAGACTGTTCCAAGGCTAGCAATGGCACATCTTTGGACTCTAGGTTATTTGGCCTCATTATTTCCTTCATTCAAAGTCTCTGTGGAGTTAACCCTGTGTGTGTTTTTTACAATGTATGGGTTTTTTACAATGTATGGGTTTTTTACAATGTATGGGTTTTTACAATGTATGGGTTTTTACAATGTATGGGTTTGTACAATGTATGGGTTTTTACAATGTATGGGTTTGTACAATGTATGGGTTTTTACAATGTATGGGTTTTTACAATGTATGGGTTTTTACAATGTATGGGTTTTTACAATGTATGGGTTTGTACAATGTATGGGTTTTTACAATGTATGGGTTTTTACAATGTATGGGTTTTTACAATGTATGGGTTTTTACAATGTATGGGTTTGTACAATGTATGGGTTTTTACAATGTATGGGTTTTTACAATGTATGGGTTTTTACAATGTATGGGTTTTATTTTACTTCGCATGGTTAATTGAATTGTTGTTATGTGTAATTGAAAGACCTAAGGGTATTATTCAAGGTTATGCACTTTTACAGTGTTTGTGTTCTCTATTTAACATGAACTAATAAGGAGTTTAATGTGGTGGGGAAGAATAAGAAGCCAGTTCTTATGTACTTATTGGGACATCTGGGGTTCTCCATTCATGTTTTTTTTTTTTTTTTTGTATCCAATAGTTGCGAAGCCTTTCGCTGGCTAGTTTTAGTCTTCGTTAAACTACAAAAAATAATAAATAAATACTACAACTCCTACTGAAACACGTATCTTCTCTCTTCTGTACATGGTCTAGCTTCAGTATGTTTAACTATAATGTATACATGGTCTAGCTTCAGTATGTTTAACTATAATGTATACATGGTCTAGCTTCAGTATGTTTAACTATAATGTATACATGGTCTAGCTTCAGTATGTTTAACTATAATGTATACATGGTCTAGCTTCAGTATGTTTAACTATAATGTATACATGGTCTAGCTTCAGTATGTTTAACTCTAATGTATACATGGTCTAGCTTCAGTATGTTTAACTATAATGTATACATGGTCTAGCTTCAGTATGTTTAACTCTAATGTATACATGGTCTAGCTTCAGTATGTTTAACTATAATGTATACATGGTCTAGCTTCAGTATGTTTAACTATAATGTATACATGGTCTAGCTTCAGTATGTTTAACTATAATGTATACATGGTCTAGCTTCAGTATGTTTAACTATAATGTATACATGGTCTAGCTTCAGTATGTTTAACTCTAATGTATACATGGTCTAGCTTCAGTATGTTTAACTCTAATGTATACATGGTCTAGCTTCAGTATGTTTAACTATAATGTATACATGGTCTAGCTTCAGTATGTTTAACTATAATGTATACATGGTCTAGCTTCAGTATGTTTAACTATAATGTATACATGGTCTAGCTTCAGTATGTTTAACTATAATGTATACATGGTCTAGCTTCAGTATGTTTAACTATAATGTATACATGGTCTAGCTTCAGTATGTTTAACTATAATGTATACATGGTCTAGCTTCAGTATGTTTAACTATAATGTATACATGGTCTAGCTTCAGTATGTTTAACTATAATGTATACATGGTCTAGCTTCAGTATGTTTAACTATAATGTATACATGGTCTAGCTTCAGTATGTTTAACTATAATGTATACATGGTCTAGCTTCAGTATGTTTAACTCTAATGTATACATGGTCTAGCTTCAGTATGTTTAACTATAATGTATACATGGTCTAGCTTCAGTATGTTTAACTATAATGTATACATGGTCTAGCTTCAGTATGTTTAACTATAATGTATACATGGTCTAGCTTCAGTATGTTTAACTATAATGTATACATGGTCTAGCTTCAGTATGTTTAACTATAATGTATACATGGTCTAGCTTCAGTATGTTTAACTATAATGTATACATGGTCTAGCTTCAGTATGTTTAACTCTAATGTATACATGGTCTAGCTTCAGTATGTTTAACTATAATGTATACATGGTCTAGCTTCAGTATGTTTAACTCTAATGTATACATGGTCTAGCTTCAGTATGTTTAACTATAATGTATACATGGTCTAGCTTCAGTATGTTTAACTCTAATGTATACATGGTCTAGCTTCAGTATGTTTAACTATAATGTATACATGGTCTAGCTTCAGTATGTTTAACTCTAATGTATACATGGTCTAGCTTCAGTATGTTTAACTATAATGTATACATGGTCTAGCTTCAGTATGTTTAACTATAATGTATACATGGTCTAGCTTCAGTATGTTTAACTATAATGTATACATGGTCTAGCTTCAGTATGTTTAACTATAATGTATACATGGTCTAGCTTCAGTATGTTTAACTATAATGTATACATGGTCTAGCTTCAGTATGTTTAACTATAATGTATACATGGTCTAGCTTCAGTATGTTTAACTATAATGTATACATGGTCTAGCTTCAGTATGTTTAACTCTAATGTATACATGGTCTAGCTTCAGTATGTTTAACTATAATGTATACATGGTCTAGCTTCAGTATGTTTAACTATAATGTATACATGGTCTAGCTTCAGTATGTTTAACTATAATGTATACATGGTCTAGCTTCAGTATGTTTAACTATAATGTATACATGGTCTAGCTTCAGTATGTTTAACTATAATGTATACATGGTCTAGCTTCAGTATGTTTAACTATAATGTATACATGGTCTAGCTTCAGTATGTTTAACTATAATGTATACATGGTCTAGCTTCAGTATGTTTAACTATAATGTATACATGGTCTAGCTTCAGTATGTTTAACTATAATGTATACATGGTCCAGCTTCAGTTTATTATAATGGCCATTCTATCATTATCTGCCTGGCTTATACAATATATCACTTTCAGTCTTTGTAGATATTACAGTACAGTATACTCTTTTCAAAAAAATTGTTCCTGGTTTAAGAAAAATAAACCTTGACACCATGCAGGCAATCTTTTCTCTCGTGTTGCCTGGAGTCTTGAAGTGAGCACTTGAGTCTGTGGATGAACAGATAGGCTGTAATTTTAAAGGTCTACATCTGTATCCCAGTCGCTACAACTGCTCCGTTATTTCACAATGAACATTTTACACCAGATATGCAAAGGTCATAGCTGAGTTGAAAGAAAATGACAGTTTTTTTTTTTTGCGTGATATAATTAGGCTATCTAGCCACTAGCTCAATTTAATTTAATTTATTTTATTTAACCTTTATTTAACCAGGAAGGGCTCATTGAGATTTGAAATCTCTTTCTCAGGAGCATCCTGGCCAAGATAGGCAGCACCAAGTCATTACACAATTACGGACAGACAACATGAAAAACTACAAGTAATCTAGTAAAAACCATAGAATTCACAAGAGTATAAAACAGCAAATTAAAAACATTGACAGGTCAGGGAATCAGCCTCAAAATCCTTCATCAGTGATTTAAAAACAACCAATCGGGAACAAGTTCTTCCAATTTACAAGTATTTTGTCAATATCTAGTTGCCATGCCTGTGCTTTCTCCTCACCAAGTCCTGTGAAAGGGAACATAGGAAAAGGGTATTTCTTTAATATGGCATCGAGGGACTGATTTGGTAAGAATTTGCACCCGTACAGGGTCTGCACATGTTTTGTCTAGAAAGGGCAATACAAGATCAAAAAAAGCAGCTTGAATATCTGCCTATCTTATATCTGCCCCCCCCCCCCCCCAAAAAAAATGAATGCTTTTAAAGAAGTATAGTGATGCGTCTTGTTGTTTAACTGTCATTTATACTTTAAAAAACAAAATATATATATATAGTTCAGAAGAAAATAAAACAGACATAACCCTTCAAACCTTAATTGAAATTATTTCACATTTTGTGTGACACTTAACAAAAATAAATCAATAAGTTGAGCAGAGAGAGCAGAGACATAATAATAAGCAGAGACATAAGTTGATTATATCTATTTTCTTCCAGATTATATTTTTTTAAATGTGTACTTTAGGGTAAATAGGTGAATGCAGATGCCATCAGCACTATAGGTGTTGTTTTGATTATTAAGAGAGTAAGAGCAGTCCCTGATGGTACACAGCCTAATTAATGGCCTGGCTTCATCCCTGATGGTACACAGCCTAATTATTGGACTGGCTTCATCCCTGGTGGTACACAGCCTAATTAATGGCCTGGCTTCATCCCTGGTGGTACACAGCCTAATTATTGGACTGGCTTCATCCCTGGTGGTACACAGCCTAATTAATGGCCTGGCTTCATCCCTGGTGGTACACAGCCTAATTAATGGCCTGGCTTCATCCCTGGTGGTACACAGTCTAATCAGTGGCCTGGCTTCATCCCTGGTGGTACACAGCCTAATCATTGGATTGGCTTCATCCCTGGTGGTACACAGCCTAATCAGTGGCCTGGCTTCATCCCTGGTGGTACACAGCCTAATCAGTGGCCTAGCCTCATCCCTGGTGGTAGACAGCCTAATCAGTGGCCTGGCTTCATCCCTGGTGGTACACAGCCTAATCAGTGGCCTGGCTTCATCCCTGGTGGTACACAGCCTAATCAGTGGCCTGGCCTCATCCCTGGTGGTACACAGCCTAATCAGTGGCCTGGCTTCATTCCTGGTGGTACACAGCCTAATCAGTGGCCTGGCTTCATCCCTGGTGGTACACAGACTAATCAGTGGCCTGGCTTCATCCCTGGTGGTACACAGCCTAATCAGTGGCCTGGCTTCATCCCTGGTGGTACACAGCCTAATCAGTGGCCTGGCTTCATCCCTGGTGGTACACAGCCTAATCAGTGGCCTGGCCTCATCCCTGGTGGTACCCAGCCTAATCAGTGGCCTGGCTTCATTCCTGGTGGTACACAGCCTAATCAGTGGCCTGGCTTCATCCCTGGTGGTACACAGCCTAATAAGTGGCCTGGCTTCATCCCTGGTGGGGGGTCTTCTCAGAAAACCCAGAAAGAAAACAGTCATTACGAGGTTCTCACTAAAATGATTTCTTCCTCTAAAATTCACATGAAGAGTTTGTTTCCAAAACGTTATATCCACCCATTTTTTTCCACATTCTGTTCTGTCATCAGAAATCATTGCTTTTGGGTACCTTCATGTGTGTGGAAAATATGACTGTTTTCAGATTTTTATGATCATTTTTTTTTTAAATGATCATTTCATCTGTCGATGTGACCTTGAACAAGGCACTTAACCCAAAATGCTCCTTCTGTATAAGTCACTCGCTAAATAACAAACCTGTAAATGTGTACAATTCTTTATAAAAAAAAAATGTAGTTATTTATTACATTCGACTGTGCAAAACCTAGCAGTAGCTAGGTTATTTAGCTTAAAAAAAAAACGATTTGTCTCTCTGAAATGAAACAATCAAGTGATTTAGATTTTAAACATGTCTGTCATTGAACAACCCCATGCCACGATTAGATAGTGAAAAAAAAAAAAACACCAATCTCTTTCATAATTTGTCATTTAATATAATTTACCAACATTTCAAAAAAATGTCTAGCTTTTTTTCACATATTGTAAGATGTTTTATATGTTTTCTGTAATTAAACCCTTTTAGCGTCATCTATTCAGTTGAAGTTGCTTGGCTACAAAGCTCTGCTCTGCCTGGTCAAAGACACTATTCAGATGTCTGTCTACAAAATGACTCCCTTCAAGTCTGGTTTCAATACGTCAGCGGTGTATTTCGGAAGAGATTGAAGGCATTGAAAAGAAAACGACTCGTATTGATGATGAAAAAAAAAGCCCTTTCCTGGAACTTCTCATAAAGCCACATTTATCATGCTTAATACATCTGTTTTTTTGTGTTTGGATTCATGTACGTGGCTGATGCTTCATATATAATTCTAATAAACCTCAACAGATAAGCGACAACCTTGCTCAGTGTGGACCTAACTTGAATGAAATCCTAAGAATTTATACAAAAATGTAATGTGTGTGATTGCTTTATGCTTTTACCTTCTATATGACACCACACTTTTTTTTTTTAGTTGATCTGGCATTACTTTGTTTGTGGGCAATATATGGGAAAAGTCCAGAATACACTTCTTTGTACTGTAAATTAATATTATTGTTGGGGCCTTGTAAAAGGTTTGTCAAGGTCACGCTGTACATCATAATCCTAGTGAGCAGATATTTCTTTATATCTTTATCTGCATTGTGGGTACTGTACCTTTTTATACGAACTTCTTGTCTGTACGTTTTACTGTTGATAACGGCTCTTTTCAACAACAATCGCAGGTCGCTATTCGGTTGTGGACATACTGTATGTTGTTAGCCTACACCGTGTTTCATTGTTTTATGGTAAATATGGTCCGTGCTGAGACAACAACAACAAAAAATGAATCAATCCTGAAATACATTTCGTTTTGGGGAAATGCTTCAAAATGAGACAAATCCTTGGTGACAAACCGTTGCAGTCGATGTCGGACTGGGATAATTTCAGACGTTTTGGTAAATTGATGCTTTTTGACACCAAAATGCACACTAACAATGTGATAACCGTGTCCGACCTCATCATCCTACATGTTGACATTTGTGTCCTATTCCACGTATGCAAAGGGCCTTCTGCCTGTCCATGTATTTGTTCATATCAAACCCATTAGGATTTAGAAGGGGATCAAAGGAGATGTTTTCTCTTCTCTCTTCTCGTGGCCTGTCCCCTCTTAATCCTTAGTCCTCCATTGTAGATTGTCCTGTGCTGGGGTTTAAACACATTGTACATTTTCCTGGGTTGGGGTTTAAACACGTTGTAAATTGTCCTGGGTTGGGGTTTAAACACATTGTAGATTGTCCTGGGTTGGGGTTTAAACACATTGTAGATTGTCCTGGGTTGGGGTTTAAACACGTTGTAGATTGTCCTGGGTTGGGGTTTAAACACATTGTAGATTGTCCTGGGTTGGGGTTTAAACACATTGTAGATTGTCCTGGGTTGGGGTTTAAACACGTTGTAAATTGTCCTGGGTTGGGGTTTAAACACATTGTAGATTGTCCTGGGTTGGGGTTTAAACACATTGTAGATTGTCCTGGGTTGGGGTTTAAACACATTGTACATTGTCCTGGGTTGGGGTTTAAACAAATTGTAGATTGTGGATGACTTTATTATTACTGTTAAACAATGAAAACATAAAGAGTATTTTAATCGGTCAAATCATTTAAAGTAGAAAGTTTCCATGCACAGAATCATTCAGGGCTTGAGGTAACTTATAATGGTAATGCAAGATCTGTAGCATTACAAGGTACATATGCTGTACATCTTTAAGGTGGTCTGTGACTGTTTATATTCTTGGATTTTAGGTTTCTAACTCATAGGCCAACCTGAACTAAATATGCTGCAGTTCTGGTCATGGTTCGTGTGTCTAAACTCTCCAGCAGACGTCCAGAGTAGTGTGGTGGGAATGTGCGATGTTTGTTGACACTACACTGTGGGATTTTAAGGTTTATAGCCTTATTCATATTAGAGAAAATATGTCTATGTTTGCAGTTCTGGTCATGGGTCATGCAGTAGGGTGTTTGAAAGGTGTTGTGAGAGTGTTGAGGATGTGCCGGCCCGCAGGTTGACATGTGAACAGTGGGTCTCAGTGAAGAACCAGCAGGGAGTCCTGGGAGGGAGGAAGAGGACCGGGATGTGGGGGGGGTGGGGGGGGGTGGGGTGCAGGTGCGGCAGGGCATCGGGCTGTGGGGGGGGGGGGGGGGGGGGGGGGCTGCCACTCAGCCTTTATCACAGCAGAGACACATCTGCACACCTTGTATACACTCATTTATCCCCAGAAACACCGACATAAGCACAAATTGGAACTTACAAAATCTTCCAACACATTGCATTTTCTTCTCTTGTTCCTTTGAATTCCTTGGATTTCCTCTCAGTAGAAAGGCAGTGGGGGGGGGGAAAAAAAACAGTCCAATCTTTATCTTCACCGGGCAAATAATGGCTTTATTTCTTAGTTTATTTGAAATCTTATCATGCTTTTGGACACTGCTTGACTATTTTAAATAACCACTTACTTGGTTCACGTCATATGTTAACTGAATTTCCCCAGTGCTCTCTTGCAGCCATTTCTTTGGCACTGAACGTACTCTCCTATTTCTTAATCTGGCTTCACACACCTGCTTGGAAGGCAAACTATTTAAAGGAGAAAAGCACAATTTCAATTTCAAAATGTTAAATGTTCCTATGAATTTAATATGATTATCATGGCCTTCTGTTACAGAGTAGGTAGTATGGGCTGAAGGTGCCTGTTCAAATGTAGCCTTTGCTGCATGTGAAGAGTTTCATTCCAAAACGCTATATATATATATATATATATATATCTATATATATATATATATACATTTTCAGAAATGTTGGTAAATTATCTTTTATTGTTTAATGAACTTATAAAAGACAATGGTATGCTTTTTAACTTTTTAATCATGGCATGGGATTGTTCAATGACAGACAGATTTGACCAGTTGCAAAACGCTATATATCCGCCTCACTCTCAGAGGAAGTACTACTAGCTTTTATACAGTCATATGTAACAAATAACTCTTAAAAAAAAAAAAATATATATATATATATATATATATATATATATATATATATATATATATAAAGAAATCAATATAAAAATGATTATAATAATTTAAATTCAGTAATATGAGATCTGTATGTAAAACATTTGAAATCTTTTGTAATGTAGCTGATGTTCGTACAGGATACCAATGTTCCGTTCCAGTTTAACAATGGAAATAGCGTTTACATTTTTTAAACACGTGAATAAAACATACTGAGAACAGTAATATTTTACACACACATGAAGCTACCCATCAGCAATTATTTCAAATGGAGAAAAAAAAACACAGTGAATCTAAAAAAAAATGGTGGATAAACTCTGGGGTGTGTTTGGACCAGGAACATTCTACCAATGATTGAACATTGCTAGTCTTTTCATATGTTTATTGCTATAACTTTTCATAACTTATTAATTGTCTTTACCAATAACTAAATAAACAGGCGTATACATTCAGATCAGATTGTATTTTGTATTGGGCATTATTATCTGACAGATGACAAGCATTTGTTTGACTACCATGTTCAGTCAACAATTGTCAATCAGTCGTTGGAAGTGCATTGGCTACATTCACAATAGCAACAGTTGAAGCCCAGTTGTGTGTTAGGCCTTCATTTAAATATAAATATTTATTTATTTGTTAACTTCATTAGTCTCACTACTCTATTGGTGTGCTAGCTAGCTAACTGCATGAAGAATCAACCTAACCTTCCAAGAGGGGGGGAGGGAGGGGGGGGGTGTTCAAACTAGGCCTAGTTAAAAAAGAGAGAGAGAGAGAGAGACTTGACGCAGCAGTTTGATGTGCGTAAGAGGTTTCCCTTCCTGAATCAGTAGCACATAGAGCAGGTCCCCCAGCCCAGGGAGATGAAAAAAACATAAATTAAAGGTGCTCCCTGAAGGAGAAGAGGGGGGTGCTGGGTAACGGAGGCATTATCAGCACCAGGCGAGAGGCACAGAGAGCTCAGTTTCATCCCCGTCTTCTTTGTTAACACAAAGGGGGGGGTCACCTCCATATGAAAGGAATTATAATGACACGCAGACCCTCACACAATGGTGGACTGCTGATAAACACTCCCCTAATTTTGCCCTCATATTCATTATTTGAAACTTGTTTTCCTACTTTACATAAGGGAAGCAAAAAGGGGGGGGGGAGGGAAAACAATCCCAGCATGCACAGTGGCTGTTGTAGAAAGGAAATAGATATGTATACTGATGAAAACCATGGCACGAGGATATGCACAAATAAAAACGCGCACGCACATGCTCACTTGAGAAACGTTGTAATTATGTACAAAAGAATGTGGCTAATAAAAGAGGGAATTAAAGGCAAATGCTCAGCGCAATCGCAGGAATTTAGCCAAAAGGAAATGAGTTGCCTCCACAAGCTCTCTCTCTCCCTCCTCATCTCTCTCACTCACACACATTCTACCCTTTCTCACTCTCCCTCTCTCTCTCACTCTTGCTCTCTCTCTCTCTCTCTCTCTCTCTCTCTCTCTCTCTCTCTCTCTGTCCCTCTCCCTCTCTCTCTCCCCCATTAAAAAGCCTGCAACTTCAAGCAGTTTTTTAATCAGCTAAAAAACATATGTGGCTTTGCAGCTAAGACAGCTTGCCCAGGCTCTGATAAATGCCTATCACTAATTTGCATACGGTAAAAGCTACCCTTTAATCAGAACCTCTAATCCCTGACGGTATTAATGATATTTTTTTCCCGTATAGTATCATGTTTGCTAATTCCAAAGTGATCAGCTTCTTGTATGCGTCTATATTTTTTTGTGCTGGCATAATGGTCGAGTTGAGAACTTCTGTTATCCTACTTTGGCACATAATTAGGACTACAAAGGGGGACAAATCGCTCTGAATAGGGACTCACAAAGAAGAGCTTCTCTCCCCCCCCACCCCCCCCCCCCACCCCTTTTTCTACAGTTAACCGTTTAACAGTTGTGTCACTATAGATATAGAAGAAAAAAAACTGGAGAAAATGTTTGCCAGAGAAAAGCTGAGGCACAGAGCCTGTGAGTTCTAGAGAGGGGTTATAAGAAGAGAGAAATATCAAAATGTACCATGTAATTAAAACGTCTATCACCGTGCTACCAGTTTAGGGGGGCTGCATAGTTCTTCTAAAAATGACACTCTAGGCTATAAAACAGTCCATTTAATTTCAGTGCCAAGCACCTTCGCAAAGTATTTCACTTCCTACCTCTTTTTCTGTTTTTATAATATAAACACCACTCTGTCCTTGAATTAATAGAGATTGGATCATAAAAAAAAGAGAAAGCAAAAGAGTTTGGGGATAGTTAAAGGGATAGGGAATAGTTAAATGGATGGGGGTAGTTAAAGGGATAGGGAATAGTTAAAGGGATAGGGAATAGGTAAAGGGATAGGGAATAGGTAAAGGGATAGGGGATAGTTAAATGGATGGGGGTAGTTAAAGGGATAGGGGATAGTTAAAGGGATAGGGAATAGTTAAATGGATAGGGGATAGTTAAATGGATAGGGGATAGTTAAAGGGATAGGGAATAGGTAAAGGGATAGGGAGTAGTTAAAGGGATAGGGAGTAGTTAAAGGGATAGGGAATAGTTAAATGGATGGGGGTAGTTAAAGGGATAGGGAATAGTTAAAGGGATAGGGGACAGTTAAAGGGATAGGGAATAGTTAAATGGATAGGGGATAGTTAAAGGGATAGGGAATAGTTAAAGGGATAGGGAATAGTTAAATGGATAGGGAATAGTTAAATGGATAGGGGATAGTTAAAGGGATAGGGAATAGTTAAAGGGATAGGGAATAGTTAAATGGATAGGGAATAGTTAAATGGATAGGGGATAGTTAAATGGATAGGGGATAGTTAAAGGGATAGGGAATAGTTAAAGGGATAGGGAATAGTTAAAAGGATAGGGAATAGTTAAATGGATAGGGAATAGTTAAAGGGATAAGGGACAGTTAAATGGATAGGGGATAGTTAAATGGATAGGGGATAGTTAAAGGGATAGGGAATAGTTAAATGGATAGGGGATAGTTAAATGGATAGGGGTAGTTAAAGGGATGGGGGTAGTTAAATGGATAGGGGATAGTTAAAGGGATAGGGAATAGTTAAATGGATAGGGGATAGTTAAATGGATAGGGGATAGTTAAAGGGATAGGGAATAGTTAAATGGATAGGGGATAGTTAAATGGATAGGGGTAGTTAAAGGGATGGGGTAGTTAAAGGGATAGGGGGTAGTTAAAGGGATAGGGGATAGTTAAAGGGATGGGGTAGTTAAAGGCATGGGGTAGTTAAAGGGATAGGGGATAGTTAAATGGATAGGGGATAGTTACATGGATAGAGGTAGTTAAATGGATAGGGAATAGTTAAATGGATAGGGGATAGTTAAAGGGATAGGGGGTAGTTAAAGGGATAGGGAATAGTTAAATGGATAGGGGATAGTTAAAGGGATGGAGGATAGTTAAAGGGATGAGGTAGTTAAAGGGATAGGAGATAGTTAAATGGATAGGGGATAGTTAAAGTGATAGGGGATAGTTAAAGGGATAGAGGGTAGTGAAGGGGTTTGGGGGTAGTTAAAGGGATAGAGGATAGTTAAATGGATAGGGGATAGTTAAAGGGATAGGGAATAGTTAAAGGGATAGGGAATAGTTAAATGGATAGGGAATAGTTAAATGGATAGGGGATAGTTAAATGGATAGGGGATAGTTAAAGGGATAGAGAATAGTTAAAGGGATAGGGAATAGTTAAAGGGATAGGGAATAGTTAAATGGATAGGGAATAGTTAAAGGGATAAGGGACAGTTAAATGGATAGGGGATAGTTAAATGGATAGGGGATAGTTAAAGGGATAGGGAATAGTTAAATGGATAGGGGATAGTTAAATGGATAGGGGTAGTTAAAGGGATGGGGGTAGTTAAATGGATAGGGGATAGTTAAAGGGATAGGGAATAGTTAAATGGATAGGGGATAGTTAAATGGATAGGGGATAGTTAAAGGGATAGGGAATAGTTAAATGGATAGGGGATAGTTAAATGGATAGGGGTAGTTAAAGGGATGGGGTAGTTAAAGGGATAGGGGGTAGTTAAAGGGATAGGGGATAGTTAAAGGGATGGGGTAGTTAAAGGCATGGGGTAGTTAAAGGGATAGGGGATAGTTAAATGGATAGGGGATAGTTACATGGATAGAGGTAGTTAAATGGATAGGGAATAGTTAAATGGATAGGGGATAGTTAAAGGGATAGGGGGTAGTTAAAGGGATAGGGAATAGTTAAATGGATAGGGGATAGTTAAAGGGATGGAGGATAGTTAAAGGGATGAGGTAGTTAAAGGGATAGGAGATAGTTAAATGGATAGGGGATAGTTAAAGTGATAGGGGATAGTTAAAGGGATAGAGGGTAGTGAAAGGGTTTGGGGGTAGTTAAAGGGATAGAGGATAGTTAAATGGATAGGGGATAGTTAAAGGGATAGAGGGTAGTGAAAGGGTTTGGGGGTAGTTAAAGGGATAGGGGATAGTTAAAGGGATGGGGCTAGTTAAAGGGATAGAGGGTAGTGAAAGGGTTTGGGGGTAGTTAAAGGGATGGGGGATAGTTAAATGGATAGGGGATAGTTAAAGGGATAGGGGATCGTTAAAGGGATAGAGGGTAGTTAAAGGGATGGGGGTAGTTAAAGGGATAGGGGTAGTTAAAGGGATAGAGGGTAGTGAAAGGGTTTGGGGGTAGTTAAAGGGATAGGGGTGGTGGTATGTGTAATCACATGGAAGAAAAACGGGAGAGAAAAAAAATGGAATGTCAACTAGGTATACACAACGGCTGATTTATACAATTCATTTGGGCCATTACTTTTCATTAAAGATCAAATGAAATGGGTACTTACTTACTAAGAGGCCTTTGGGGAGCTGAATTGCAGAGAAGAAAGAAGATTAAACTTTACATTCAGCCCCAAATTTAATTCAGAAGTAATCAATCGCATAATGGGCCAGCAACTGTAGCAGGGGTGATTGAAATGAAATTACCATATTTTTAATCTTAATTTTCCACACTGTTTATCTGACACTGTCAATATAAAATACAAACAGATAATGAAATAGCATTATATTGACACTACAATCATCTCTCGAGCAGCCCTCTGTGATTAAACCGCTGGAATGTTTGATTACATTTTGTTGGCTGACATTACAAATGACACGGATGCTTCGCCGAGACTTGCTGCCGGCTGGAAAATGAGCCTATCCATCAAGGAGACCTGGCAGCTTCTCCCTTCCAGTCGATCGCTACTGCCAACGGTCTGGGTACCCTCCTGTCAAGCCGGTTAGCACCCCAGAGGAGGGAGGGAGAGTGGGGTTAGGGAGGGCGGGAGAGGGGGGTTTGGGAGGGAGGTTGGAGAGGAAGGAAGAAAGGAGAGCGAGGGGGAGAGAGAGAGGGAAATGATTCACGAGTCCCTTGCTCTACTAATGATACAAAGCAAAGGAGAGGTGAAGAGAGGGAAGGAGAAAAATGTCTCAGGCAACACGTCGCCCATGCAGGTGTCCCTGGGAGGAGGACTATAAAAGCAACACGTCGCCCATGCAGGTGTCCCTGGGAGGAGGACTATAAAAGCAACACGTCGCCCGTGCAGGTGTCCCTGGGAGGAGGACTATAAAAGCAACACGTCGCCCATGCAGGTGTCCCGGGAGGAGAACTATAAAAGCAACACGTCGCCCATGCAGGTGTCCCTGGGAGGAGGACTATAAAAGCAACACGTCGCCCATGCAGGTGTCCCTGGGAGGAGGACTATAAAAACAACATAAAGCCCTCACAATGCCAGGCCCACCGTCTGCAAATCAACAACAATCACTAGCTTATCTTAGCTTAGGCTGGGACTGCATTGCACCCATCAGCTCTTGCCCTATTCACATGCCACCCATAAGGTCCCTCGAATTAAGCTTGTGGTCGACAGAGAGGGAGAGGGAAAGAGAGCGAGAGAGGAACAGAGAGAGAGAGAGAGAGCGAGAGAGGGACAGAGAGAGAGAGCAAGAGAGAGAATTATATCTAATCAAATTGTGCACATATTTATCAGACGTTATTGCGGGTGTAGCAAAAGGCTTGTTGTTTCTAGCTCCATCAGGGCAGTAGTATCTAACAATTCACAACAGTACACACAAATCTAAAAGGCAAATCATTGAATTAAGAAATATATAAATATTTGGCCGAGCAATGACGGCTTGGCATTGACTAGAATACAGTAGAATAGAATACAGTAGAATATAATACAGTAGAATACAGTAGAATAGAATACAGTAGAATAGAATACAGTAGAATACAGTATAATAGAATACAGTAGAATAGAGTAGAATAGAATACAGTAGAATAGAATACAGTAGAATAGAGTAGAATAGAATACAGTAGAATAGAATACAGTAGAATAGAATACAGTAGAATACAGTAGAATAGAATACAGTAGAATAGAATACAGTAGAATAGAATACAGTAGAATAGAGTAGAATACAAATGAAATGAGTAAAACTGTATGTAAATGTTATTAAAGTCACTAGTGTTCCATTATTAAAGTGGCCAGGGATTCCATCATTATTTACATAGGGCAGAGGTGTTTGCTAGGGATGGGGGGGGGGGGGGGGAAGTGTGACACCAATAAGGCCACAGAGGACTGGAATTGCCCAGGCCTGCCCTAGACCCACTTTGCTTACGCCCCAATAGATCCACAGACGATCCAATCGCCATCGCACTGCACACTGCCCTAACCCATCTGGACAAGAGGAATACCTATATAAGAATACTGTTCGTTGACTATAGCTCAATATTCAACACCATAGGACCCTCCAAGCTCATCATGCCACTTAATATAATGTTTTTCATACCCTGCATACCCTACATTACTCATCTCATATGTATATACTGCACTGTATACCATCTACTGCATCTTGCCATCTTTATGTAATACATGTATCACTAGCCATTTTAAACAATGCCACTTTTATGTTTACATACCCTACATTACTCATCTCATATGTATATACTGCACTCTATACCATCTTTTGCATCTTGCCTATACCGTTCTGTACCATCACTCATTCATTTATGTTTATGTACATATACTTCATCCCTTTACACTTGTGTGTATAAGGTAGTTGTTGTGGAATTGTTAGGTTAGATTACTCGTTGGTTATTACTGCATTGTCGGAACTAGAAGCACAAGCATTTTGCTACACTCGCATTAACATCTGCTAACCATGTGTATGTGACAAATAAAATAGGATTTTATTTGATAAGCTCGAGGCCCTGGGTCTGAACCCTGCCCTATGCAAATGTGTCCTGTACTTTCTGACGGACCACCCCCAGGTTGTGAAGGTAGGAAACCTCCACCTCACTGATCCTCAACACTGGGGCCCCACAAGGATGCGTGCTCAGCCCCCTCCTGTACTCCCTGTTCACCCATGACTGCATGGCCAGGCACGCCTCCAACTCAATCATCAAGTTTGCAGACGACACAACATTAGTGTTGCCTGATTACCAACAATGACGAGACGGCCTACAGAGAGGAGGTGAGGGCCTTGGGAAAGTGGTGCCAGGAAAATAACCTCTCACCTAAAGTTAACAAAAACCAAGGAGCTGATCGTGGACTTTAGAAAACAGCAGAGGGTGCACCCCCGCATCTACATCGACGGGACCGCAGTGGAGAAGGTGGAAAGCTTCAAGTTCCTCGGCGTACATATCACTGACAAACTGAAATGGTCCACCGCCAGAGACAGTGTGGTGAAGAAGGTGCAAACAGCGCCTCTTCAACCTCAAGAGGCTGAAGAAAGTTGGCTTGGCACCTAAAACCCTCACAAACCTTTACAGATGCACAATTGAGAGCATCCTGTCGGGCTGTATCACATTCTGGTACGGCAGGTGCACCACACCGCAAGGCTCTCCAGAGGATGGTGCAGTCTGCCCAACGCATCACCGGGGGCAAACTACCTGCCCTTCAGGACACCTGCAGCACCCGATGTCACAGGAAGGCCAAAAAGTTCACCAAGGACAGCAACCACCCAATCCACTTTCTGTTCACCACGCTATCATCCAGAAGGTGAGGTCAGTACAGGTGCATCACAGCTGGGACTGAGAGACTTAAAAACCGCCTCTATCTCAAGGCCATCAGACTGTTAAATAGCCATCACTAACATTGGAAGTTGCTGCCTATATACATATACTTGATATCATTGGCCACTTTAATAAATGGAACACTAGTCACTTTAATGATGTTTACATATTTTCCATTACTCATCTATTATGTATATACTGTATTCTATATTAATCTACTGTCTATGCCGCTCTGACATTGCTCGTCCAAATAAATATATTCTTAATTCAATTTCTTTACTTTAGATTTGTGTGTATTGTTGTGAAATTGTTAGATATTACTACACTGTTGGAGTTAGAAACACAAGAATTTCGCTACACCCTTGTATACACCCTAACCTCTGCTAAACCCTTGTATGTGACAAATACAATTTGATTTGAAACACACACACACACACACACACACACACACACACACACACACACACACACACACACACACACACACACACACACACACACACACACACACACACACACACACACACACACACACCCACACACACTACATGCCCGGTGCAGGCAGGAAACTAACAGGTGGAATTAAGCATCATTCACATGATTATAATACACAGAGCATCGGTCTTAAAAGGATGTTCTTTATTTGAAGCGGGTAAAGCTTACTGTATATTAAAACATATGGAGGCAATTTCATCAATGCATTGTATTCTGAAGTCTAAACCATACTGTAGTAGGCTAATGGGGACCATTTGATTTGGATAATGTAGGCCTATTTGAGTAGGTCAATTGTTTGTAAAGAGATTGTATATGAAGCTTCAGGGTCATTCAACTCTATCTGTGATGATATCAGTATACACCCCCCCCCCCCCCCCCCGCCCCCACCCCCCATCCATCAAAAAGCAGGAGCAAGGCTAGCAGAGCGCCAGCTCCACCACAGAACAGTCAAGTTAGCTTGGTACAGAGACAGAGATAATCAGCTCAGCTAGGGTGTAATCATGCAGGTGCTATAAGCTGGTGAAGTGTGGAAAGAAGACAACTGGTAAAGTGTGGGAAGAAGACAGCTGATATTCTCAAGTATTCGCAGGGAGTCAGGAAGCAGGAAGCAGAAGGAGAGTTTGATAACAAAGATGCAAGGCAAATGATCAAAAACAGGAGATGCTTACTGAACATGAAAACAAACCAATACGGCCTGATGAATGAGGCTACTGAGGCCTAAATAAAGGGAAGGCAATCAAGGTGATGATGAAGTCCAGGTGTGCTTAATAATGGGGAGCAGGTGTACGTAATAATGGTTGCCAGGGACGATGGTTAGTAGACTGGCGATGTCGAGCGCTGGAGAAAGGGAGCGAGAGTAGGCATGACAGTTCACCCCCTCCCACCCCAACACGTTGCTCCAGCTACAGGACAACGCCGGCCCGAGGGCGAGGAGCGGGCCGATCCGGTGGGCGGAGATGGAAATGCAGGACAACGCCGGCCAGGAGGACTGCCCGAGGGCGAGGAGCGGGCCGATCCGGTGGGCGGAGATGGAAATCCAGGACAACGCCGGCCAGGAGGACTGCCCGAGGGTGAGGAGCGGGCCGATCCGATGGGCGGAGATGGAAGTCCCGGACAATGTCGGGGTCCAGGATCTCGACCGTCGGAACCCAACAGCGCTCCTCTGGGCCGTTCCAGGTACAGAAGCCATGACATCGGCAGGGACCTAATGGTAAAGATGGCGCCGGAGAAGAAGGCTGACGTTTTGCGTGTTCCTAACCTATTGTGTTTTTTTTTGTTTGTTTCTTTGCCCTGTTGAACTTATTTTTTTTACTGATTTTGTACATAATGTTGCTGCCATCGTCTCTTATGACCGAAAATAACTTCTGGACATTAGAACTGCGATTACTCACCAAGAACTGGCAGAATCCATTTTTTTATTTAATGAGTCCAATGAGCCCGACGTGAATTACATACGGGAACAGGTCCAGATGCCCGTAATTTGCATGAAGAGAAGGTGGAGAAAAAGGGGCCAGAGGACGGGCTGCCTTCTGAGAACTTGTGGGTGATTGAATAAACCCCCACTGCCTTCCATTCTGCTAGCTAACATGCAATTATTGGAAAATAAAATCGACAACCTACGAGGAAGATTAAACTACCAACCGGACATTAACAACTGTAATACCTTATGCTTCATAGAGTCGTGGCTGAACGACGACATTATCAACATACAGCTGGCTGGTTATATGATGTATCGGCAAGATAGAACAGCAGCGTCTGGTAAGACAAGGGGCTGTGGACTATGTATTTTTGTAAATAACAGCTGGTGCACGATATCTAAGGTATCTAAAGTTGCTCGCCTAAGGTAGAGTATCTCATGATAAGCTGTAGACCACACTATCTACCAAAGGAATTTTCATCTGTATTTTTCGTAACTGTCTACATAGCACCACAGACTGATCCTGGCACTAAGACTGGACTCAATGAGCTGTATTCCGCCATAAGAAAACAGGAAACTACTCACCCAGAGGCAGCGCTCCTAGTGGCCGGGGACTTTAATGCAGGGAAACTTAAATCCGTTTTACCAAATTTCTATCAACATGTTAAATGTAAAATCAGAGGGAAAAAACTCTTGACGGCCTTTACTCCACACACGGAAACGCATAGTTCAAAGTTCTCCCTCGCCCTACATTTGGCAAATCTGACCATAATTACACAATAAAAAATTAAAGCAGGAAGCACCAGTGACTCAATCAATAAAAAAGTGGTCAGATGAAGAAGATGCTAAGCTACAGGACTGTTTTTCAAGCACAGACTGGAATATTTCCGGGATTCCTCCGATGGCATTGAGGAGTACACCAAATCAGTCATTGGCTTCATCAATAAGAGCATCGATGACGTCGTCCCCACAGTGACCGTACGTACATACCCAAACCAGAAGCCATGGATTACAGGCAACATCCGCACTGAGCTAAAGGCTAGAGCTGCGGCATTCAAGGAGCGAGACTCTAACCCGGAAGCTTATAAGAAATCCCGCTATGCCCTCCGACGAACCATCAAACAGGCAAAGGGTCAATACAGGACTAAGATCGAATCATACTACACCGGCTCTGACGCTCGTCGGAGGTGGCAGGGCTTGCAAACCATTACAGACTACAAAGGAAAGCACAGCCGAGAGCAGCCAAGTTACACGAGCCTACCATTCTCATCGATGGAGCTGTAGTGGCGCAGGTTGAGAGCTTCAAGTTCCTTGGTGTCCACATCACCAACAAACTAACATGGTCCAAGCACACCAAGACAGTGATGAAGAGGGCACGACAAAACCTATTCCCCCCCGGGAGACTGAAAAGATTTGGCATGGGTCCTCAGATCCTCAAAAGGTTCTACAGCTGCACCGTCGAAGCACTGGTTGCATGCCTGCCTGCTATGGCATCTGCTCGGCCTCCGACCCCAAGGCACTACAGAGGGTAGTGTGTACAGCCCAGTGCATAACTGGGAGCAAGCTTTCTGCCATCCATGACCTCTAGACTAGGCGGTATCAGAGGAAGGCCCTAAAAACTGTCAAAGACTCCAGCCACCATAGTCAAAGACTGTTCTTTCTGCTACCGAACGCCAAGCGGTACCGGAGCGCCAAGTCTAGGTCCAAGAGTCTTCTAAACAGCTTCTACCCCCAAGCCATAAGACTCCTGATCATCTAATCAAATGGCTACCCAGACTGGCCCCCCCTCCCTATTTGACACTGCTGCTGCTCTCTGTTGTTAGAATCTATGCAAAGTCACTTTACCTATATGTACATATTACCTCAACTAACCGGTGCCCCAGCACATTATTTTTCTTTTTCATATATATATTTTTAAATGCATTGTTGGTTAGGGGCTCGTAAGTGACTAATACAATTCGATTTGATTTGATTTGATAGGAAGGGGTCCCATCGATGTCCAGGGTCCTCTGCCGTCGAGAGAGGGCGACATCAGCCAGGGGACCAGGAAACACCGGTCTGAAGGAGGGAAACATGAAAAGTGGGTGAGATCCGGTAGTTGGTGGCGAGTTGTAAATGGTAAGTTACCTCATTAACCTTCCAGAGGACCTTGAAGGGCCCCACAAACCTGGAAGCAGGGCAGGCGGAGCAGGAGGTTCCTGGTGGAGAGCCACACGTGATCACCACGATGGAACACAGGAGCTTCAATGCGGTGGTGGTCTGCCTGATCCTTTCGGATGGCGGGCGGCACGCTGGAGCCTCACGTAGGCGGCGTTCCACACCTCTTCTGCATGACGGAAATGCTCGTCCACTGCAGGGACTGTCTGGCTCGGTGTCCACGGAGCCAGGGCCGGCTGATTTCACAGGTCTCACTGGAAGAGAGTCAGCCCGATGGAGGAGTGATGAAGTGAGTACTGAGCGTACTCAGCCCAGGGAAGGAACTAGGCCCTCTCCTCCTGTCGGTCCTGACAGTGACTCCTTAGGAACCTACCCAGTTCCTGATTGGTCATCTCCAAGGCCCCCAGTATCTCCATGAAGGCTCCATACCCGCGACGTGAATTGGGGGCCACTATCGGAGACAATGTCCTCCGGAAGGACATAGTGCCGGAAGACCTGCTGGAACAGTGCCTCAGCAACCTGGAGAGCAGTAGGGTGGTCAGAGAGAGAGGGATAAAAGGGGACCAGATGGGACCTAGGCTGCTGAGGCACGGGAAGGGAAAGTAGTTTACCTGCTGGAGCGTGCCGGTGAGATTTGGTTTGGGAACAAATGGAGCAGGAGTTGACATAGCAGGTGATGTCCTGTGCCAGGGTGGGCCACCAGTATTTATCGGAGAGGTATTGGATAGTGCGGGTGATACATGGGTGTCCAAAGGTGAGGGATGTGTGTGCCCTGGTCAACCGTCGATCTCTTACCCCCATGTGGACGTAGATACGTTTTGGAGGGCTGGGTTTATATGTATTTGGCTAAGGTGTATGCAAAAACAGCTCATTGATGTGAGGTCAAAGGAGAATGGCAAGAATCGTGCAAGCTAACAAAGGCCTGTGGCACTGCATCTCAGGGCTAGAGGCGTCACTACAGACCCTGGTTCGATTCCAGGCTGTATCACAACCGGCCGTGATTAGGAGTCCCTTAGGGCAGTGCACAATTGGCCCAGTGTCGTCCGGGTTAGGGTTTTGCCGGGGTAGGCCGTCATTGTAAACTGACTTGCCTCGTTAAAATTTCTCGGGGCGGCAGGTAGCCTAGGGGTTTGAGCGTTGGACGAGTAACCGAAAGGTTGCGAGATCGAATCTCCGAGCTGACAAGTTAAAAATCTGTCGTTCTGCCCCTGAACAAGGCAGTTAACCCACTGTTCCTAGGCCGTCATTGAAAATACGAATTTTAACTGACTTGCCTTGTTAAATAAAAAAATAACAGCCGGTCCACAAACAGGCAAATAACGGCGCAGAACAGCATCTCGGAACAGACCTCTTTGTCACGGATGGGCTATTGCAGTAGAAGACCACACCAGGATCCACTCCTATAAGCTAAAAACAAGAAGAAGCTGCTCTAGTAGACACGCTGGACAATTGGCAGAGTCAAGATTCGGCATAAAGCATCATGAGTCCGTGGCTCCATCCTGCCTGTTGTCAACTGTACAGGCTGGTGGCGGTGGTGTACTGGTGTGGGGAAATATTTTCGTGGCACAAGTTAGGTCCCTTGATACCAATTGAGCAACGTTTCCATACCCCCAGAGAATTCAGGCTGATCTGGAGGCAAAGGTGGGATCCAACCCAGTACTATTGTAACGGCCGTCGTCTGTGGAATAAGGTGAGGACCAATGCGCAGCGTGGTACGTGTTCATCTTTTTAATAAAGTAAACTGAACACTGAATAACAAAACAACAAAGAAACAACCGGAACAGTTCTGTCTGGTGTAGACACACAAAGACTGAAAACAACCACCTACAAAACATAATCGAAAACAGGCTACCTAAATATGATTCTCAATCAGGGACAACGATTGACCTTTGATTGAGAACCATACCAGGCCAAACACAGAAATAGAAAATCATAGAAAAACTAACATAGACAACCCACCCAACTCATGCCCTGACCACACTAAAACAAAAGACAATACAAATGAGCTAAGGTAAGAACGTGACAGTACCCCCCCCCCCCCCCCCCCACCCCCCAAAAGGTGCGGACTCCGGACGCAAAACCTAAACCTATAGGGGAGGGTCTGGGTGGGCGTCTGTCCGCGGTGGCGGCTCTGGTGCGGGACGTGGACCCCAGTCCACCATAGTCCTTCTCCGCCTCTCTACCTGCCTCCATGGCCTCTTTAACGCGGCGCCCCTCGCCGCCGACCTCGGACTGGAAACCCAAACTACGGGTCCCGAATGGACGGAAGATTCTGGCAGCACCGGACAGACGGGAGATTCCGGCAGCACCAGACAGGTGGGAGACTCCGGCAGCACCGGAGTGAAGGGCGATTCTGGCAGCTCCTGGCTGACTGACGGATCTGGCAGCTCCTGGCTGACTGACGGCTCTGGCAGCTCCTGGCTGACTGACGGCTCTGGCAGCTCAGGACAGACTGGCGGCTCTGGCAGACTGTTTTGGTTGTTTTCTTTGTTGTTTTGTTATTCAGTGTTCAGTTTACATTAAAAAAGGTGACCACGAACCACGCTGCGCATTGATCCTCACCTTCTTCCCAAGACAGCCTTCCTCCCATTCCTCCAGCCAAATCACAGGTAGGCTTTTACAAATATGTGCAAATCAGCCATTCTATGCAGTATTCTATTATACACTGAATTCTATGGCACGTTGGTTAATTGTCAGCCATTGTTGCCATCAATGCTAGATAGTGCTTTTGATAGTTTTCAATATTGGCTGTACTAGAGAATTTAAAACCTTTTTTTTTGTAAGAACTTAAAGTCAGCAAAAAAAGAAACGTCCTCTCACTGTCAACTGTGTTTATTTTCAGCAAACTTAACATGTGTAAATATTTGTATGAACATAACAAGATTCAACAACGGGGACATAAACTGAACAAGTTCCACAGACATGTGACCAACAGAAATTGAATAATGTGTCCCTGAACAAAAGAGGGGTCAAAATCAAAAGTTACAGTCAGTATCTGGTGTGGCTACCAGCTGCATTAAGTACTGCAGTGCATCTCCTCCTCATGGACTGCACCAGATTTGCCAGTTCTTGCTGTGAGATGTTACCCCACTCTTCCACCAAGGCACCTGCAAGATCCCGGACATTTCTAGGGGGAATGGCCCTAGCCCTCACCCTCCGATCCAACAGGTCCCAGACGTGCTCAATGGGATTGAGATCTGAGCTCTTCGCTGGCCATGGCAGTACACTGACATTCCTGTCTTGCAGGAAATCACGCACAGAACGAGCAGTATGGCTGGTGGCACTGTCATGCTGGAGGGTCAGGATGAGCCTGCAGGAAGGGTACCACATGAGAGAGGAGGATGTCTTCCCTGTAACTCACAGTGGTGAGATTGCCTGCAATGACAACAAGCTCAGTCCGATGATGCTGTGACAAACCGCCCCAGGCCTTGACGGACCCTCTACCTCCAAATCGATCCCGCTCCAGAGTATAGGCCTTGGTGTAACGCTCATTCCTTTGACGATTAACGCGAATCTGACCATCACCCCTGGTGAGACAAAACCGTAACTCGTCAGTGAAGAGCACTTTTTGCCTGCCCTGTTTGGTCCAGCGATGGTGGGTTTGTGCCCATAGGTGACGTTTTTGCCAGTGATGTCTGGTGAGGATCTGCCTTACAACAGGCCTACAAGCCCTCAGTCCAGCCTCTCTCAACCTATTGCGGACAGTCTGAGCACTGATGGATGGATTGTGCGTTCCCTGGTGTAACTCGGGCAGTTGTTGCCGTTCTGTACCTGTCCCGCAGGTGTGATGTTCGGATGTACCGATCCTGTGCAGGTGTTGTCACATGTGGTCTGCCACTTCGAGGATGAACAGCTGTCCATCCTGTCTCCCTGTAGCGCCGTCTTAAATGTCTCACAGTACGGACATTTAAATTTATTGCCCTAGCCACATCTGCAGTCCTCATGCCTCCTTGCAGCATGCCTACGGCACGTTCACACAGATGAGCAGGGACCCTGGGCATCTTTCTTTTGGTGTTTTTCAGAGTCAGTAGAAAGTCCTCTTTAGTGTCCTAAGTTCTCATAGCTGTGACCTTAATTGACTACCTTCTGTAAACTGTTATTGTCTTAACGACAGTTCCACAGGTGCATGTTCATTAATTGTTTATGGTTCATTGAACAAGCATAGGGAAACAGTGTTTAAACGCTTTACAATGAAGATCTGTGACGTTATTTGGATTTTTACGAATCATCTTTGAAAGACAGGGTCCTGAAAAAGAGATGTTTCTTTTTTTTGCTGAGTTTATATATATACTGTATATATATATATATTTTTTTGTGTTCTCTTGTTTTGTACTGGTCTGTTGTTACGACCCAATGATTCATCTGAAAGAAATGTGCATCCTGCAGGCACGGATCAAAGCTGGCGAGAGTATTTCTATTATCATTTTATTAACGAAAGCATAAAGATGTTGATGAAGGAGCCTCATTTGCCTCATGATCCATCCCAGTTGATATTCTGTGGAACCATGTGAAAGTCAGCGGCCCAAATATTTATTTATTTCTGAGAAACCTCAAAGCCCACCGTGCCTATTTTTTGGATTAGGACATCCCGGCTGGCCAAACCCTTCCCTAAACCGGACGACCACAATTGTATGTCACGACATGAGCATCGAACCACTATGTGTAGCAACGCAGCGGTGTCTTAAACCACTCGGGAGGCCCCATCCACAAAGTTTTTACTGCTGATCAATTGCCTTGCACAAAGTATCAAAATGCAGAGAGGTGTTGGCAAGAGTCTATTGTCCTGCTAATAGCCCATAACGGGTATTATAAAAAATGGTGTCCAGGTCAGGATAACCAAAACATTTCTTCTCATTTCTTTATTAAAGACTATCAGAAAGAATGTTGGTACTTATTTATTTAGATCCAAAGCCATGAATGAATGAGTCACTCAGCTTTATGTAAGTGCCGAGGCTATATGACTGTGCCATCAACTTGATTATTTTAGCAGACATCACTTGCTTATATTCAACACATATATCTTAAGAATATCATGGAAGATAATTTAACATTTTAGTTTCTCTTAGAATAAAAACCTTATTGTAACAACAGTTTTAGTCAGTAATACTGACGAGTAGAAACCCCCCAAAATAAGTGTATTTTTCAGGGTGTGCATGTGCAGGACAGAGGAATAGCAATTCTTACACTTTGTTCTAAATTCAATCACCTTTTTCATCCTCATCATTCAGTTCATCGAAATTAAATATTGAAGTTGTACACGATTATCAGTTTCTATGTAGGTTTATGTCACCCATTCATTGTCAGTTAGAGACACAGTAGCGCCTTGCGACCCAAAAGCATAATCAGTACTCTAACTCCCCCTTGTGGTGGTCTGGAGCAATGAAGTGGTGAAGCAGGGTACCGTAGTAATCCACAAATTACGTCTAAGTACCGCAGCATAATCTCAAAACTTCTAATTGAGCAACACTGTATTACATTTTTGTATTTTTTTTTTTTTACGTTTCTACATTTTTCCGTCAGCTATTTGCGCCTTTGAATGAGTTGGAATTGGTAATCATGACCAATATTGAAGACTTGTTTTGGCTTAGCTAGCTAGCCGTTTGGACTGTTTGGATTTGAATCCCTCAACACCGGCTTGATGAGAAGCCTGAAGTCGTGAAATGCACATGGAGATACTGATACTAGTGACGATACTCTTGACTTTTAATTATGTGTGGTGAGCTTTTAGCTCAAGTGGCTGCTACACAGAGTTAGTGGAGAGGAGGAGTAGCTAGCTAGCTAGTTAGCTAACCATCAAGCTACAAAGCCCTGAGCACGGGACGTTGAGGACAGGATATCGAGGTGCGCTGCTGAGACTGTCTCACTGACTCGGACTGGCTCCGTCCTCCACGACGTCCATGGCTGAAGTTCCATCTCTATGCCATCATATCTGCTTCAATTCATCTTTCATCCTTCCACTCCCTAACTTACAACCTGTGTTATAATGTTATTGTTTTGTAAATGTTTTTTGTAGTTTATGTGCTTTTATATATGCAATTAATCTAAGAACTGCCATGTATAGAAAAATTAAATATCGCATCATTCTCTCTGCATTACCAGCAAGGGGTCAATACCACCATTCTTCTGGCAATACCAGTAAAAGGTCAATACCACAATTCTCCTAGCATTACCAGCAAGGGGTCAATACCACCATTCTTCTGTCATTACCAGCAAAAGGTCAATACCACCATTCTCTCGGCATTACCAGCAAAGGTTCAATACCACCATTCTCCCAGCAAGGGTTAAATATCACCATTATCCCACCATTATCAGCAATGGGCCAATACCACCATTCTCCCAGCATTATCAGCACACCCGGCATTACCAGCAACGGGTCAATACCACCATTCTCCCGGCATTACCAGCAAGGGGTCAATACCACCATTCTCCCAGCATTGCCAGCAAGGGGTCAATACCACCATTCTCCCAGCATTGCCAGCAAGGGGTCAATACCACCATTCTCCCGGCATTACCAGCAAGGGGTCAATACCACCCTTCTCCCGGCATTACCAGCAAGGTGTCAATATTGTGAACCACAAGTGGCCAAAGATTCTAAAGGCTAAAATAAATGAAAAATCAGTCGCAAAGTAAAACCGTCTGGAAGCCTTTTTTCCCCAGAGCTCATGGGTGCACAATAGGAGAGCAAGATTGTCAAAGATAAGAGATTCACCACTACTGTAAAAATCCAATTCCTGCAGAGTAGGAAGTGATAGAGCTCCGGTCTGCTCCTACTGTATGTTCTCCTCTGAAAGATCATATCATCGACTTGACCATGTTGTGTTAGACTGAAAGCATTCCACAAACAGTTTAAATTGACATAAACCTCCAAGGAAACAACTGTGGAAAAACAGCCAAAAGAAAATACACGATCAAAAGATTGGATTATCATTATCTAACATTATTATTTTGGGAGTACACGTTATATTCTCCCAATTTTTTTATTTTTTTATTTTTAAATTAGTAAATAATTGAAAATCTCAACGAGCCTCAGGGTTCCTCCTTATTCTTAGAATCTCTCAAGAAACTTTTATAACTAAGTCCATTGTATGTATTTTAATTGAATTGTAGGCCTTTTGTCCATTTAAAACTTATGATAAGAAATGCTAGCCAGCTTGCGAATGGTAAGCTTTAAACAAACATGGAACAGAAGTGTAAGGTTCCCAGAGGAACTCTCTGCTCTGAAATTCATGAGAAGTGCTGCCTCCGTTTCAAGACGAGGAACTCTCTGCTCTGAAATTCATGAGAAGTTCTGCCTCCGTTTCAAGAAGAGGAACTCTCTGCTCTGAAATTCATGAGAAGTTCTGCCTCCGTTTCAAGAAGAGGAACTCTCTGCTCTGAAATTCATGAGAAGTTCTGCCTCCGTTTCAAGACGAGGAACTCTCTGCTCTGAAATTCATGAGAAGTGCTGCCTCCGTTTCAAGAAGAGGAACTCTCTGCTCTGAAATTCATGAGAAGTGCTGCCTCCGTTTCAAGAAGAGGGACTCTCTGCTCTGAAATTCATGAGAAGTTCTGCCTCCGTTTCAAGAAGAGGAACTCTCTGCTCTGAAATTCATGAGAAGTGCTGCCTCCGTTTCAAGAAGAGGAACTCTCTGCTCTGAAATTCATGAGAAGTGCTGCCTCCGTTTCAAGAAGAGGAACTCTCTGCTCTGAAATTCATGAGAAGTGCTGCCTCCGTTTCAAGAAGAGGAACTCTCTGCTCTGAAATTCATGAGAAGTGCTGCCTCCGTTTCAAGACGAGGAACTCTCTGCTCTGAAATTCATGAGAAGTGCTGCCTCCTTTTCAAGAAGAGGAACTCTCTTCTCTGAAATTCATGAGATGTATTGTATTTTACAATTAGAGGAAATGTGAGTAAGATTTTGTTTTATTGCAGGTATTGTGCACAGGAATTCCAAAAATGATGTCCCAGATTTTTTTTTTTGGGGGGGGGGGGGGATCAACAGGAATCACTCCTGTTTATTTTTCAAAGACGAGTCACAGTCTTCAAGACAGGTTGGTTGAAAGACCCGCTACATGGAATGACGCCACCTGTTGGAGGACAAAGGGACCTTTCACGCCATCTGAGACATACATCCCTCTCCTCCCCCTCATTGTGTCAGGGCGTAACCTTTTCTACCCCCCCCCCCCCCCCTTCAAAACACACCAACTCTTTCCAATTGAGTTGTTGTTGCTGCCATTGCTATTGGCTTTCAATAAGGCGTGGGGTTATCAGAGAGTGAAGGAGAAATTGCCTTGGCTCTGCCGTGGCCCTGATTGCACTATCGTAGCCGTCAGGGAGGCTCTTTATAAAGGGAGGGCGCTGGGGAGAGCGAGGTGGCGGCTGGCGTTTGTCCCCCTGATAAATCAGCCGGTGCTGGCAGCCTGCTCTCTGCTCCGTGCAGCCAGGCTGCTTCCGCCACGCTGCCGCAGTTCAGGGCCGTCTCTTGGCAAGGCAAGCCCCCTTTTCTCCAACATAACAGTCTCTAACAGAACAGGACAGGGCTTCTCCCTGCCCCCCCCCCCCCCCCCTCTCTCTTTCTCCCTCTCCTCTGTTGCCCTTGTCAAGGTTTATTTGTTTATCCCTGAACCACCCCACCATCACCATCGCCACTCCTACCCCTCTCTCTCTCTCTCTCCACCACCCCTACCCTTCTGTCTCTGCACCCCACCACCCTTACCCCTCTCTCTCTCTCTCTCCACGCCACATTGTTTTTAACCCTGCCAAAATTATTCTCGCCTCCCCTATCTTATTCTGCATATTTTCCCCACTTAATTTATTAAATTAGGAAATGTTGTGGTGTTGTTGTGGGGATTAATTGATTTCTGTCTCCATTGCTGCTGCTTTTTATTGTTTCTCTATATTAGTGTAAATTTTCTCTCTTTTATAGAGATGACTGACTGGAGCCTGGGAAGTACTGCACCACACAGCAACCTCACTGAATAAACATTAGATTGGTTTTGTGATAAACGTCAGATACTGAAAATGTACAACTTTAAGATCTAAGCCTCAAACTCAGCTAACCTACTGTCAGTAGTCAGAACACACCGTGACAGAAATCACTTAATGTACAGTGACTGTCAGTACTCAGTACACACCGTGACAGAAATCACGTAATGTACAGTGAGCACCTAGTGAAAGTCTACACCACTTGCATAGTGTTCACATTTTGCTGCTTTAAAATAAAAAATTAAAAAAATAAAAGTGAGAGAAATTGAATAGAAAATAAAAACAAAACGAAGATGTCCTGATTGCACACGTCTTCACGGCCCAAAGTTCATACCTGGTGGATGCACCTTTGGCAGCCATTACAGCTCTAAATCATTTTGAGTCATATTTTACTAACTTTTCACAACTACTAAGTCAACTTTTTGTATTTTGTTTTCATCATAATTGTTCCAGCTCAGTAAATTTTGAATCATTGATGGCCAGCAATATTCAATATTCATAAACAACAGGTGTGGACTAACAGTGAAATGCTTTGTAAACAACAAGTGTAGACTAACAGTGAAATGCTTATTTATAGGCCCTTCCCAACAACGCAGAGAGATAAAACATTTAAATAATAGAAAAACAATAACAGGAGGAATAAATACACAATGAGTAACGATAACTTGGCTATATACAATAAATACACAATGAGTAACGATAACTTGGCTATATACAATAAACACACAATGAGTAACGATAACTTGGCTATATACAATAAACACACAATGAGTAACGATAACTTGGCTATATACAATAAATACACAATGAGTAACGATAACTTGGCTATATACAATAAACACACAATGAGTAACGATAACTTGGCTATATACAATAAATACACAATGAGTAACGATAACTTGGCTATATACAATAAATACACAATGAGTAACGATAACTTGGCTATATACAATAAATACACAATGAGTAACGATAACTTGGCTATATACAATAAATACACAATGAGTAACGATAACTTGGCTATATACAATAAACACACAATGAGTAACGATAACTTGGCTATATACAATAAATACACAATGAGTAACGATAACTTGGCTATATACAATAAACACACAATGAGTAACGATAACTTGGCTATATACAATAAATACACAATGAGTAACGATAACTTGGCTATGTACAATAAATACACAATGAGTAACGATAACTTGGCTATATACAATAAATACACAATGAGTAACGATAACTTGGCTATATACAATAAATACACAATGAGAAATGATAACTTGGCTATATACAATAAATACACAATGAGAAATGATAACTTGGCTATATACAATAAATACACAATGAGTAACGATAACTTGGCTATATACAATAAACACACAATGAGTAACGATAACTTGGCTATATACACGGGATACCAGTAGGTTAGGTTTAAAACTGAGGCGAGTTTTCCTGTAGAATCCCTTATGAGATTTAATTGTAAGGCATCAAAATGTGAATACTGTGCAAGACTTTCGCTAGCAACTGAATTTTATTCCTTTAGACATGGTACAAAGATGTATTTCTTATTATTTGAAATAAAAGTTTGATCGAACTGATCACGTTATGCTTCAGGTGAATAACGTGGTTCCTTTATATATCTGTTGGTCAAATTCAGGGACAAAAGGTGAGTAATTACCGACAGGCCTTATATTTTTACTGTATCAGCACCTGATCAGCACGGTCGTAGAACATTTTATATTTAGTTAAAGCATACATTTTTATTGCAATATAACTTTAAAATCCTAACATTTAACCAGACGGGTAGGAAATTATGCCACTGTAAAAATGTCTAGTGTATTTGAACTCTTCATCTCCAATTGGATACTCATCTTTATGTCGCCCAATAAAACCCTGATTTGTGGAGCTCTCAAGTGTTTGCTTGATAAGATTGGTGCAGAATAATCGCCAGCAAAATGACAATCCCACCTCTCCCGCCATCCCTCCCTCCACCTCTCCCTCCATTCCCCCCTCCATCCCTCCACATCAACCTCCCTCCCTCAACCTCTCCATCCCTTCCTCCATCCATATTCTCTCTCTCCTTCCATCCCTCCCTCCACCTCTCCCTCCCTCCATCTCTCCCTCCACCCATCCCTCCCTACATCCCTCCACCTCTCCCTCCCTCCATCTCTCCCTCCATCCATCCCTCCCTACATCCCTCCACCTCTATCTCCCTCCACATCTCCATCCCTCCCTACATCCCTCCTCCTCTCTATCTCTCCCTCCATCCATCCCTCCCTACATCCCTCCACCTCTCCCTCCACATCTCCATCCCTCCCTACATCCCTCCACCTCTCTATCTCTCCCTCCATCCATCCCTCCCTACATCCCTCCACCTCTCCATCTCTCCCTCCATCCATCCCTCCCTACATCCCTCCACCTCTCCCTCCACATCTCCATCCCTCCCTACATCCCTCCACCTCTCTATCTCTCCCTCCATCCATCCCTCCCTACATCCCTCCACCTCTCCATCTCTCCCTCCATCCATCCCTCCCTACATCCCTCCACCTCTCCCTCCACATCTCCATCCCTCCCTACATCCCTCCACCTCTCTATCTCTTCCTCCATCCATCCCTCCCTACATCCCTCCACCTCTCCATCTCTCCCTCCATCCATCCCTCCTTCATCCCTATTCCTTCTATCCCCCCCTCCATCCCTCCACTTCTACCTCCCTCCCTCCACCTCTCCATCCCTCCCTCCATCCATATTCCCTTTCTCCCTCCATCCCTCCCTCCCTACACCCCTCCACTTCTACCTCCCTCCCTCCACCTCTCCATCCATCCCTCCATCCATATTCCCTCTCTCCCTCCACCCCTCCCTCCACCTCTATCTCCCTCCACTTCTACCTCCCTCCCTCCCTCCACCTCTCCATCCATCCATCCCTCCCTCCATCCATATTCCCTCTCTCCCTCCACCCCTCCCTCCATCTCTCCCTCCCTCCATCTCTCCCTCCACCCCTCCCTCCACCTCTATCTCCTACCTCCCTCCCTCCACCTCTCCATCCATCCATCCCTCCCTCCATCCATGTTCCCTCTCTCCCTCCACCCCTCCCTCCATCTCTCCCTCCATCCATCTCTCCCTACATCCCTCCACCTCTATCTCCCTCCACATCTCCATAACTCCCTACATATCTCCACATCTCCATCCCTCCCTCCCTCCATCCCTATTCCCTCTCCCTCCCTCCACCTCTCCCTCCCTCCATCTCTCCCTCCCTCCCCCCTCCCTCCATCCATCCATCCCTCCCTCCCTCCATCTCTCCCTCCCTCCATCTCTCTCTCCCTCCCTCCATCTCTCCCTCCCTCCCCCCTCCCTCCATCTCTCCCTCCCTCCATCCCCCCCTCCATCTCTCCCTCCATCCCTCCTTCCATCCCTCCACCTCTACCTCCCTCCCTCCCTCCCTCCTTTTAACCTTTCCTCCCTCTCTCTCTCCCTTAACGCACAACCCACAGCCCCCCCGATATAGGCATATAAACGTATATTAGAGCAATTCTGAAATCAAATGAAATTAAAAGATCACAGCATTGGAGATGGGAGAGTGATTAAATAATTAAATGATTCTGTCCACTGCTACCCCACTCCAGGTGCCGTAGGTTGATGCAGATGCTCTTTGCCGCAGCTATGAGATTGCCATAAGTGTTCAATTACATATATATTTTTTTAAAGGCACAGATGAGACTGCAAGTGCCCCCCAGTTAAGTTCATGTCCTGATTAATTTCAGATTAATGCTGTCGTTTCCTTCAGCGTTGTAATTTCTCCTCCTGCCACTTGAGTGTATGTAAATGAAATCCGTTCGGAGTTTCGTCCGGATCGCCTCAATATTTTCTAATTAGATGGACATGGATATACTGGTGCATATGATTCAACAACCTATTGACATGTTGGACTAAGATCCTGCCTGGAGACCCACAGAGACCCACAGAGGCCCACAGAGACCCACAGAGGCAGACACTACAGAAAATCTTGGGACCTTATACTCCCAACATCTATCACATTAACATTAAAAGATGGCGCTGCAGTCATAGCAACCATTTTAGAGTCTCCTGACCAATTCTGCTATTTTTTTGATATATATTTTTTCAATCTTTAACTTTTTTTTGTACATAATGTCTCCACCATTATTTCCTATGACCGAAAACAGGTTCTGGAGATCAGAACAGCTATAACTAACCTCGATTTGGATGACTCTGGGCGTACGGGGATTACGGACCAGGCCGTAATCCCCGGGACTCAAAATGTAGGAAATTACGGCGCAAAAGAGACAGACGAGCCAGAACCCTCCACTCTGTTAGCGAACGTACGGTCACTAGAGAACAAACTGGAGGAGCTCTGTTCGAGACGATCCTATCAACGGGACCTGAAGAACCGTAATATTCTATGTTTCATGGAGTCGTGGCGGAACAAGGACATAGATAATATACAGTTCATCTTGCTGGCTTTTCCATGCATCGTCAAGGACGTTCGGCAGGCCAGAGGCAAACATAAGATGAGGGGAGGAGGGGTGTGTTTTTGCTCACCTGAGTTAGAATACCTCATGATGAGCTGCAGACCAAGAGGGTTTTCATCTGTATTTTCATCAGACCAACCATCTATATTTTCATCGGACCAACCATCTATATTTTCATCAGACCAACCATCTATATTTTCATCAGACCAACCATCTATATTTTCATCAGACCAACCATCTATATTTTCATCAGACCAACCATCTATATTTTCATCAGACCAACCATCTATATTTTCATCAGACCAACCATCTATATTTTCATCAGACCAACCATCTATATTTTCATCAGACCAACCATCTATATTTTCATCAGACCAACCATCTATATTTTCATCAGACCAACCATCTATATTTTCATCAGAACAACCATCTATATTTTCATCAGACCAACCATCTGTATTTTCATCAGACCAACCATCTGTATTTTCATCAGACCAACCATCTATATTTTCATCAGACCAACCATCTATATTTTCATCAGACCAACCATCTGTATTTTCATCAGACCAACCATCTATATTTTCATCAGACCAACCATCTATATTTTCATCAGACCAACCATCTATATTTTCATCAGACCAACCATCTATATTTTCATCAGACCAACCATCTATATTTTCATCAGACCAACCATCTATATTTTCATCAGACCAACCATCTATATTTTCATCAGACCAACCATCTATATTTTCATCAGACCAACCATCTATATTTTCATCAGACCAACCATCTATATTTTCATCAGACCAACCATCTATATTTTCATCAGACCAACCATCTATATTTTCATCAGACCAACCATCTATATTTTCATCAGACCAACCATCTATATTTTCATCAGAACAACCATCTATATTTTCATCAGACCAACCATCTGTATTTTCATCAGACCAACCATCTGTATTGTCATCAGACCAACCATCTATATTTTCATCAGACCAACCATCTATATTTTCATCAGACCAACCATCTGTATTTTCATCAGACCAACCATCTATATTTTCATCAGACCAACCATCTATATTTTCATCAGACCAACCATCTATATTTTCATCAGACCAACCATCTATATTTTCATCAGACCAACCATCTATATTTTCATCAGACCAACCATCTATATTTTCATCAGACCAACCATCTATATTTTCATCAGACCAACCATCTATATTTTCATCAGACCAACCATCTATATTTTCATCAGACCAACCATCTATATTTTCATCAGACCAACCATCTATATTTTCATCAGACCAACCATCTATATTTTCATCAGACCAACCATCTATATTTTCATCAGACCAACCATCTATATTTTCATCAGACCAACCATCTATATTTTCATCAGACCAACCATCTATATTTTAATCAGACCAACCATCTGTATTTTCATCAGACCAACCATCTGTATTTTCATCAGACCAACCATCTATATTTTCATCAGACCAACCATCTATATTTTCATCAGACCAACCATCTATATTTTCATCAGACCAACCATCTATATTTTCATCAGACCAACCATCTGTATTTTCATCAGACCAACCATCTATATTTTCATCAGACCAACCATCTATATTTTCATCAGACCAACCATCTGTATTTTCATCAGACCAACCATCTATATTTTCATCAGACCAACCATCTGTATTTTCCGAAGCTGTCCATTTACCGCCTCAAACCGATGCTGGCACTAAGGCAGCTCTCAACGAGCTGTGTAGGGCCACAAGCAAACCAGAAAATGCACACCCAGAGGCAGCGTTCCTAGTGGCCGGTGATTTTAACGCAGGGAAAATGGAATTTGGTTTTACTTCGTTTTAAACAGCATGCCACCTTTGCAAACACACAGAAAACATTTACTCCACACACACAGAAAACATTTACTCCACACACACAGAAAACATTTACTCCACACACACAGAAAACATTTACTCCACACACACAGAAAACATTTACTCCACACACAGAAAACATTTACTCCACACACAGAAAACATTTACTCCACACACAGAAAACATTTACTTCACACACAGAACACATTTACTCCACACACAGAACACATTTACTCCACACACAGAACACATTTACTCCACACACAGAAAATATTTACACCACACACACAGATAACATTTACACCACACACAGAAAACATTTACACCACACACAGAAAACATTTACACCACACACAGAAAACATTTACACCACACACAGAAAACATTTACACCACACACAGAAAACATTTACACCACACACAGAAAACATTTACACCACACACAGAAAACATTTACACCACACACAAAAAACATTGCCCAGTGACGCGAGCCTACCAGACGAGCTAAATGCCTTCTATGCTCTCTTCGAGACGATGTGAGTGAGACCTTTAATCAGGTTAACATTCAAACAGATGGAGTACCAGGACACGTACTCAGAGCATGTGTCTTCACTGACATTTTGACAACCTCTCCCTGACCCAGTCTGTAATAACAACATGTTTCACGCAGACCACCACAGTCCCTGTGCCCAAAGAAGAGAAGGTAACCTGCCTAAATGATTACCACCCCGTAGCACTCACATCTGTAGCCATGAAGTGCTTTGAAAGGCTGGTCATGGATAAAATCAATACTATCATCTCAGACACCCTGTACCCACCCTCATTGTGGATGTATTCCTCATGTTATTCTTTTTATAGATGTTTCTCTCTGTATTGTAAGTCAGCATTTCACTGTTAGTCTACACCTGTTGTTTACCAAACATGTGACAAATAACATATGATTTGATTAATCACAGTAAGTTGTTGGAAAAATAATGCATTGCATTATTAGCTCTGATCATGTCATCTCATTTTGGTAAGTTGATGTGAGTTACATCTAGTTACGGCATATTAGTGATGCAAACTTGGATGTTGCAGTGCTTTTGAGACACCTTTGAGGTGAATTGTACTGTGATTCTCTATTTCAGAGCCACACAGAGGTGACCACCACACTTCGGTCTGAGGATGTCTAGAAATATACGAACGTGCTTCTTTAATTATATTGTCAACGATTGATGATTAATAAAAGCTTTGATAAATAGAGGATTCTGTGATAATAAAAAAAAAAAAATGGCTCCATATTGATGCTCATATTAAATCAGGAGATGGCCATAAATTGAAACTGATGGAGACACATCAACAAGTGAGCTTGGTCTTTCTCTGACCCTCCACATCTTCCATTAGAAGACACACCAGGGACCCCAGTCTTCCTCTGGCTCGTTGGACAGCCCCCCTCACCCAGGCCTCTGGTCCAATGTGCTTTGTTCTCGTTAGTTCTTTGTCCCGGTTCCTCCTGGTTCTGCCAGTGGAAATGAGCCAGATAACCCCCATCTTCCATCCTCGAGCCTGGGCCATAGATGCAGGCGTGTCGCATGGGGGCCTTTTTGTGTGAGCATACATGGGGGGGGGGGGGGGGGGGGCACAGATGCCTGCTCCCCAGAGACACAGCGGAGGTTAATGATCTCACAGCCTCTGCTGAAATAAATAAATCACTTCCAGCCAGGACTCTGAATAAATCTCCTCTCAAACTGCCATTTGCTGGAGCAAGGACCACCAGTTGCTAATGATTGCGTTTTCTCTCTCCTTCTCCCTCCCTTCCCTCTCTCTTTCCATCTCCCTCCCTCCCGTCCCTCTCTCTCTCTCTTTCCTTCTCCCTCCCTTCCCTCTCTCTCTCTCTTTCCATCTCCCTCCCATCCCTCTCTCTCTCTCTTTCCTTATCCCTCCCGTCCCTCTCTCCCTCTCTTTCCTTCTCCCTCCCGTCCCTCCCTCCCTCTCTTTCATTCTCTCTCTTTCTCTTGATTGCCCGAGGGGGTAGCTTGTGACACAGATGAGTTCTTCCCTCTCTCTCTCTCTTTTTTTCTCCCTCACGTCCCTCTCTCCCTCTCTTTCATTCTCTCTCTTTCTCTTGATTGCCCGAGGGGGTAGCGTGTGACACAGATGAGTTCTTCCCTCTCTCTCTCTCTCTTTTTCTCCCTCTCTCCCTCTCTTTCATTCTCTGTCTTTCTCACTCACTCTCCCAATTTTTTTAGTGGCTATTCTAATTCACTGTCAGGGGACATTAGCTAGCTGACAGGAGTCTGGACTGCGCAGGGGGTGTTGGTAGTGACAGTGTTCCGGGTAGGGGATTGTTGATAGTGACAGTGTTCCAGGTAGGGGGTGTTGATAGTGACAGTGCTCCAGGTAGGGGGTGTTGGTAGTGACAGTGTTCCGGGTAGGGGGTGTTGATAGTGACAGTGTTCCAGGTAGGGGGTGTTGGTAGTGACAGTGCTCCAGGTAGGGGGTGTTGGTAGTGACAGTGTTCCGGGTAGGGGGTGTTGGTAGTGACAGTGTTCCGGGTAGGGGGTGTTGGTAGTGACAGTGTTCCGGGCAGGGGGTGTTGGTAGTGACAGTGCTCCGGGTAGGGGGTGTTGGTAGTGACAGTGTTCCGGGTAGGGGATTGTTGGTAGTGACAGTGTTCCGGGTAGGGGGTGTTGATAGTGACAGTGTTCCGGGTAGGAGGTGTTGGTAGTGACAGTGTTCCGGGTAGGATATTGTTGATATTGACATTGTTCCGGGTAGGGGGTGTTGATAGTGACAGTGTTCCAGGTAGGGGGTGTTGATAGTGACAATGTTCCGGGTAGGGGGTGTTGGTAGTGACAGTGTTCCGGGTAGGGGGTGTTGGTAGTGACAGTGTTTCGGGTAGGGGGTGTTGGTAGTGACAGTGTTCCGGGTAGGGCGTGTTGGTAGTGACAGTGTTCCGGGTAGGGGGTGTTGATAGTGACAGTGTTCCGGGTAGGGGGTGTTGGTAGTGACAGTGGTAGTTGTTTCTTGTTTGGACAGAGCTGATTGTTAGAGTCGTGCTGCGCTGTAGGGGGCAGAAGGGTCAGTCACAATAAAACAACACCATTTAACTAAGACATCTGTCAATTCCCCTGTATCAGTGCCTGCAGTAGCCCAACACAGTGGCCCAACGCAGTAGCCCAACACAGTAGCCCAACGCAGTAGCCCAACGCAGTAGCCCAATGCAGTGGCCCAACGCAGTAGCCTAACGCAGTAGCCCAACGCAGTAGCCCAACGCAGTAGCCCAACGCAGTGGCCCAACGCAGTAGCCCAACTCAGTAGCCCAACGCAGTGGCCCAACGCAGTAGCCCAACGCAGTGGCCCAACGCAGTGGCCCAACGCAGTGGCCCAACGCAGTAGACTAACGCAGTAGCTCAATGCAGAAGCCCAACGCAGTGGCCCAACTCAGTAGCCCAACGCACAGTAGCCCAATGCAGTGGCCCAACGCAGTTGCCCAACGCAGTAGCCCAATGCACAGTAGCCCAACGCAGTGGCCCAACGCAGTAGCCCAACGCAGTAGCCCAATGCAGTGGCCCAACGCAGTAGCCCAATGCACAGTAGCCCAACGCAGTGGCCCAACGCAGTAGCCCAACGCAGTGGCCCAACGCAGTAGCCCAACGCAGTGGCCCAACGCAGTAGCCCAACGCAGTAGCCCAACGCAGTGGCCCAACGCAGTGGCCCAACGCAGTAGCCCAACGCAGTAGCCCAACGCAGTGGCCCAACGCAGTAGCCCAACGCAGTAGCCCAACGCAGTAGCCCAACGCAGTATGCCCAATGCTACTGTATAATCAGTTATTACTAGATGGATAGTTTTGAAAGAACCTTGAAAAAAGGAAGGATGTATCATGATTGTCTGTTAAAATGTTCATACTAATGTTATAAACAAGGGGTCATAGTTAAAGGGGCAATCTGCGATTTCTACAACGAAAGTGTTCACACAGTGATGCTGACCCTTGTTGACTCCAATGCTTCCCACAGTTAAGTTGTCAAGTTGGCTGGATTTCCTTTTAGCTGGTGGACCATTCATGATAGACGCGAGAAACTGTTGAGCGTGAAAAACTCAGCAGCGTTGCAGTTCTTGACACCAACTGGTGAACCTGGCACCTACTACCATACCCCGTTCAAAGGCACTTAAATATTTGTCTAGTCCATTCTCCCTCTGAATGGCACACATACACAATCCATGTCTCAATTGTCTCAAGGCATAAAAATCCTTATTTAACCCGTCTCCTCCCCTTCATCTACACTGATCGAAGTGGATTTAACAAGTAACTTTCACCTGGATTCACCTGGTCAGTCTATGTCATGGAAAGAGCATTTTGTACACTCAGTGTATATCCCCATTGCATTTGAGAGTGGTTACATTTCTCCAGCCTCATCCCTCAGCTGTTTATCAAAACAGAGGCATGGTGGTGCATGGTTATCGTTTGAACTGCAGATTGTCACTTGAAGAGTCTCCAATGTAGCCTATTTGACGAGAAATTATAGATAGAAACAAGATTCTTTGCCATCCACTGATGAGAACATTACAATTGACCAACTTGTAACTCCACGTTTGAGAAAATTACCTGTGAATGTTTTGGTTCACCTACTGGAGAGCTGTTCTTTGTCTCCACCCCCATTCACCCCCTCTTAAGCCTTAGCAATGTAGCCTATTTTACGAGAAATTATAGATAAAAACAAGATTCTTTGCCATCCACTGATGAGAACATTACAATGCTAAACCTTTTGGTAGAAGGAGTGATTTCTACACATAGAATTCCATATACATCAAGTATTATTCCCCCCCGGGATTTATTTATATTTTATTGTGTAAACGATTGACACAAAACATTGTGTAATGTAAAAGTGGAAGAATGTTTTAATAATTTTTTTTAAGATGACGGAAAAAATGATCAAACACAAATTTACCTTTATTCGTATCGAGTGAGAAACACCTTTGGTAGCAATTACAGCTGTGTCTTTTTCTTCTCTAAGAGGTTTATACTCCTGGATTGTGCGACAGTTGCCCATTACTCTTTTCAAAATTCCTCAAGCTCAGCCATTTTCAGTTCTTTGCCATAGATTTTCAAGCAAATTTAAGTCAAAACTGTAACTTGGCCACTCAGGAACATTCAGAGTCTTCATGGTAAGAAACCGCAGTGTCGATTTGGCCTTGTGTTTTAGGTTGTTGCCCTGCTGAACGGTGAATTCATCTCCCAGTCTCTGGTGTGAAGCAGTCTGAAGCAGGTTTTCCTCTGGGAGTTTTCCTGTGGCTAGTTTCACCCCGGTTCTTTTTTTAATCTCGTTTATCCCAGTCTTTACCGATATCAAGCATACCCATAACATGATGCAGCCACCACCATGCTCAATCAGAACAAATCAGTTACTCAGTGATGTGTTGTGTTGGATTTGCCCCAAACGTAAGGCTTCCTTTGCCCTGATTTTGTTTTGCAGTATTACTTTAGTGCCTTGTTCCATACTGGATACGCGTCTTGCAACATTTTTTTATTCTGTATAGTTGTATTGTTGTTTTCACTTTGTCATTTAAGTCATTATTGTGGAGTCACTACTAAGGGTGAGTGCTATTCACATTTTAATACTGTCATACCGTTTCTGTACCATACTGGGTTATTCTGCATTAACAGAAACGCACACAAGAGCCGCTATTTTAAAGAAACACACAAAACAATAGGTAACAGGGATGTTGATCCAGAATCTGTAACCGAGACGCTTGACCTTTGACATCTAGCCACTTAGCTATCAAGTTTAGCAAACCAAATGCATTTTATAACTGTTGTGTACATTTCACACTACGTTTCTGCTTGCTGCAGTTCTGAAAAGTCTGAGCACGTACAAAAACATTGAGGTTTATCAACTTGGCGTACGCCATACATACCCATGTTTGTCATTATGAATCAGACCTATTGTAAACCTGTGCATGCATTAAAACTTCACCTGGAAAACACCCTTTAGTTACCTTTTATGGTGACACTAACTCCCTTTATCCACCTTTTATGGTGACAATAACACCCTCATGTCACCTTTAATGGTGACAATAACACCCTCCTGTCACATTTTATGGTGACACTAACTCCCTTTATCCACCTTTTATGGTGACAATAACACCCTCATGTCACCTTTAATGGTGACAATAACACCCTCATGTCACCTTTAATGGTGACAATAACACCCTTTATTTGCTGTATATTTTGGAAGTATTGGCATTAGGCCACAGCATTGTTGTTCAATATTTAGTTTATCAATTCATTATTGGGTATATATGTCCTGTCTTGGTATAGGCTCAGAGATTAAATAGTCAATGAACATCATTGACACCTATTGCACAGCAATACTGTAGCCTACACATATTGTAAAATATTTTCCATAAGCTACCGGTCTATTTACTGTGTTGGCAGAATGTTTTCATCTTAAGCAGTAATTTAAAAGGACGGTCTTTTTCTGAACGAGAAAACAACGGTAAATTGTTGTGGACCTGTAAGTAGAACGTTTAAATTCAACAATGTTTTTCTATCAATTTTTCCCCAATCTAAAAATGATGGACTACCCATGACTTCTAAAACATTGTAGTCCAGGCTACTGAAATAAATGTAATTACTGTACTTACAGTAGTAACAGTTCTATTTCTCATGTATTTTAATTAATTTTTTTATCGTACTACTGATATTTATTACTGCATTGTTGGGAAAGTGTAAGGGGTGTGTGTTGGCGGCAGGGAAGTCAGGGGCAGGAGAACGAACTTGGTATAAACTGAGTTTTTCAATAAATGCTGACAAAACTCCAAAATGTACAAAACCCCCGTCTCGCACCAACACTGAAATGCACATCTCATACAAACTAAACAATTTCTGACAAAGACATAAGGGGAGAACATAGGGTTAAATACACACCATGTAATTGATGGGATTGGAACCAGGTGTGAAGGAAGACAAGACAAAACCAATGGAAAATGAAAAAATGGATCAGCGCTGGCTAGAAGGTCGGTGACGTTGACCGCCGAACACCGCCCGAACAAGGAGAGGGACCGACTTCGGCGGAAGTCGTGACAGAAAGTGCAAAGCAAGAAGGCATTTCACTGCACTTGTGCCACATGACAATAAAACCGTGAAACTTGAAAATTTGCAGGGAGGTGAGCACATTCTCACGTCAAGTCAATTTTTTAAAAATAAATGCAAACTTTTTTGTGAAAACTGGCATACGCATATTTTGTGAGGCCCCTGGAGTCCTGAGAATGTCATGTATTTACCACATCTTAGATTTCTTATAGTTGTAAGCAGTGCTGTAGCACACACACCGCCCGCAGCCCAAGCAGTATTGAAAATCAGACAGTCCACATTTATTTTTTATTTTACCTTTATTTAACTAGGCAAGTCAGTTAAGAACAAATTCTTATTTACAATGACGGCCTAGGAACAGTGGGTTTAACTGCCTTGTTCAGGGGCAGAATGACAGATTTTTACCTTGTCAGCTCGGGGATTTGATCTTGCAACTTTTCGGTTAATAGTCCAATACTCTAATCACTAGGCTACCCTGCCGCCCCATATATACGGCTATGCTGTATATACGGTATATCGCCCAAGCCTAGTCACTGCAATGTTGTTGATCTTCCTCAGTTTCCTCCCATCACAGCCATTGAACTCCGTAGCTGTTTTAAAATCACTAACGACCTCTTAGTGACTTCCCTGAGCAGTTTCCTTCCTCTCCTGCAGCTCAGTTCAGAAGGACGACTGTATCTTTGACGTGTCTGGGTGGTTTAATGCATCATGCTGTAGTATAGTTATTAACTTGACCATGCTTTAAAGAGATATTCAATGTCTGATTTGTTATTGTTACCCATCGACCAATCACGGCCCTTCTTTCTGAAGCTTTCAAAAAGCTCCCTGGTCTTTGTAGATAAATCTGTGAATTCAAGATTTGATTGAGGGACCATGCAGATTAAAGGGGTAGTCGTCATAAAATCATGTCAAACAATATTTCGCACAGAGTGAGTCCATGTAACTTATTATGTGATTTGTAAAGCCACATTTGAACTCCTAAAACTAATTTAGGCTTGCCTAAACAAAGGGGGTGAAGTATTCAACAGCTAGATTTAAAAAAAAATAATGTTTTACAAATTTGTAGAATTTTATTTTCAATTTGACATGATGTAAAAAAAAAAAAAAACAATTGTGTAGTTCAATGTAAAAATGTTAGCTATTTCAATCCCACTTTGTAACATCACAAAATGTGGTTAAAAACCCAAGGGGGTGAATACTTATGATAGCCACTGTATTCATTCCATGGGATCTACAGCGCTGTCAGAAAACATTCACACCCTTTGACTTTTTCCACATTTTGTTGTGTTAGAGCCTAAATTCTAAATGCACTCGCACATCTGAGCTAACTTTGTTGCAGGTGCATGGTAACAGTTGAATAAGATGAGAACCAAGAAGAAACCCGCACACTGCTCTGGATAGTATCACTGCTCTGGATAGTATCACTGCTCTGGATAGTATCACTGCTCTGGATAGTATCACTGCTCTGGATAGTATCACTGCTCTGGATAGTATCACTGCTCTTTATTAAGCTTTGCGTATCGGCCTCATGGCCTTCGTCAGAGCTTTCGTTATGTTAGAGCCTGATTTTTAAAAAATGGATTACATTTAGATTATGTCACTGATCTACACACAGTATCTCATAATGTCAAAGTTGAATTCTGTTGTTAGAAATGATACAGGCGTCCTTCCTAGCTCAGTTGCAGGAGAGGAAGGAAACCGCATCTCTCGGATTTTACCACGAGGCCAATGATGACTTTAAAACAGTTACAGAGTTTAACGGCGATAGGAGATAACCAAAATGACAGAGTGAAAAGAAGGAAAGAAATTAACTTTATGTTTGGGGCAAATACAACACAACACATCACGGTAAGGTCTACTGTATTTGGCGCATGTGACAAATACAATTTGATTAGTATTTTCAAGCATGGTGGTAGCTGCATCATGTTATGGGTATGCTTGTCATCGGCAAGCGCTAGGGAGTTTTTTTCTGGGGATTTAAAGAAATGGAATAGAGCTTAACACTGGCAAAATCCAACAGACAATGGGAGACTAATTTATCTTACTGCAGGACAAGGACCTTAAACGAGGCCAAATATACACTGAAGTTGAATGTTCCTGAATGGCCTGGTTACAGTTTTGACTTAAATTGGGCTGAAAATCTACGGCAAGACTTGAAAATGTCTGTCTATTAATGATCAACAACCAACTTTACAGAGCTTTAAGAATTTTGATAAGAATAATGGGCAAATGGGTGCACAATTCAGGTGTGGAAAGCTCTTTGAGAATTACCCAGAAAGACTCATATCTGTAATCGCTGGCAAAGGTGCTTCTACAAAGTATTGAATTAAGAGTGTTAATAGTTAGGTAAATCAAATATTTCTGCATTTTATTTTCCATTATTAAAACATTTAAAAATATGACTTTTTTCTTCCACTTTGACATTATGACAATTACATCCATTTTAATCCGACTTTGTAACACAACAAAATGTGGAAAAAAGTGAAGGGGTGTGAATACTTATCTGAAGACACTGTATGTGTGTCTACATACCTACTACTACCCAATGAATGAGACCGGGAGAATCGCAAAGTGCCCCACGATTAGCTGGCAATTACTACCTGCCTTCCATTGTAATTTGTGTCTCCAATGGATTTGTGCCAATAATCAATGACACCATTCAGGACCAATTAGAACGCGGTGAACACGAACGAGAGAATGCAACAGATGCAGACACTGGGGTGGGTTGCAGATATATTAGGTTTACATTCTAATGGCTAAATTGAGCAGAGATTGAATGGAGTGGTGTAGAGAAGCTAATCCCCCCCCCCCCCCCGTATCAAAATGGAGACACTGTAGTGCACTGTGACATTTAAAAAAAATAACAAATCAAACACAATGTATTTATTATCTATAACTTCACATTTACAACATGACGCATGCAATTTACACTGAACCACTCGGTATCCCCCAAATATATATGTGTGTCTGTGTTAGTGATGCGCGGATTGACTCATAACCCGCAGACCTAACGGGTTATATCCACGGGTTTTGGGGTCATGAAATATTGTGTGGATGAAGGGCTGGTTGCGGCCGCGTTGAATAAAGAGAAAAAAAATATATATGTATACAACAAAAATCCATCAATTTACAACCGTTGTGTAATTAAGATATGAAGGTACATTGAGATTTTTCTTTCATTCTTTGAATCTAGTGTTAGTGTGTAGTCTCAGCTATAGAGTCTAACTGTATCTAGTGTGTAGTCTCAGCTATAGAGTCTAACTGTATCTAGTGTGTAGTCTCAGCTATAGAGTCTAACTGTATCTAGTGTGTAGTCTCAGCTATAGAGTCTAACTGTATCCAGTGTTAGTGTGTAGTCTCAGCTATAGAGTCTAACTGTATCTAGTGTGTAGTCTCAGCTATAGAGTCTAACTGTATCTAGTGTGTAGTCTCAGCTATAGAGTCTAACTGTATCCAGTGTTAGTGTGTAGTCTCAGCTATAGAGTCTAACTGTATCTAGTGTGTAGTCTCAGCTATAGAGTCTAACTGTATCTAGTGTGTAGTCTCAGCTATAGAGTCTAACTGTATCTAGTGTGTAGTCTCATCTATAGAGTCTAACTGTATCTAGTGTGTAGTCTCAGCTATAGAGTCTAACTGTATCTAGTGTTAGTGTGTAGTCTCAGCTATAGAGTCTAACTGTATCTAGTGTGTAGTCTCAGCTATAGAGTCTAACTATATCTAGTGTGTAGTCTCAGCTATAGAGTCTAACTGTATCTAGTGTTAGTGTGTAGTCTCAGCTATAGAGTCTAACTGTATCTAGTGTGTAGTCTCAGCTATAGAGTCTAACTGTATCTAGTGTGTAGTCTCAGCTATAGAGTCTAACTGTATCTAGTGTGTAGTCTCAGCTATAGAGTCTAACTGTATCTAGTGTGTAGTCTCATCTATAGAGTCTAACTGTATCTAGTGTGTAGTCTCAGCTATAGAGTCTAACTGTATCTAGTGTTAGTGTGTAGTCTCAGCTATAGAGTCTAACTGTATCTAGTGTGTAGTCTCAGCTATAGAGTCTAACTATATCTAGTGTGTAGTCTCAGCTATAGAGTCTAACTGTATCTAGTGTTAGTGTGTAGTCTCAGCTATAGAGTCTAACTGTATCTAGTGTGTAGTCTCATCTATAGAGTCTAACTGTATCTAGTGTGTAGTCTCATCTATAGATTCTAACTATATCCAGTGTGTAGTCTCAGCTATAGAGTCTAACTGTATCTAGTGTTAGTGTGTTGTCTCAGCTATAGAGTCTAACTGTATCTAGTGTGTAGTCTCAGCTATATAGTCTAACTGTATCTAGTGTTAGTGTGTAGTCTCAGCTATAGAGTCTAACTGTATCTAGTGTGTAGTCTCAGCTATATGGTCTAACTGTATCTAGTGTGTAGTCTCAGCTATAGTCTAACTGTATCTAGTGTGTAGTCTCAGCTATAGAGTCTAACTGTATCTAGTGTGTAGTCTCAGTTATAGAGTCTAACTGTATCTAGTGTGTAGTTTCATCTATAGAATCTAACTGTATCTAGTGTTAGTGTGTAGTCTCATCTATAGAGTCTAACTGTATCTAGTGTGTAGTCTCATCTATAGAGTCTAACTGTATCTAGTGTGTAGTCTCATCTATAGAGTCTAACTGTATCTAGTGTTAGTGTGTAGTCTCAGTTATAGAGTCTAACTGTATCTAGTGTTAGTGTGTAGTCTCAGTTATAGAGTCTAACTGTATCTAGTGTTAGTATGTAGTCTCAGTTATAGAGTCTAACTGTATCTAGTGTGTAGTCTCATCTATAGAGTCTAACTGTATCTAGTGTGTATTCTCATCTATAGAGTCTAACTGTATCTAGTGTGTAGTCTCATCTATAGAGTCTAACTATATCTAGTGTTAGTGTGTAGTCTCAGCTATAGAGTCTAACTGTATCTAGTGTGTAGTCTCAGCTATAGAGTCTAACTGTGTCTAGTGTTAGTGTGTAGTCTCAGCTATAGAGTCTAACTGTATCTACTGTGTAGTGTCAGCTATAGAGTCTAACTGTATCTAGTGTGTAGTCTCATCTATAGAGTCTAACTGTATCTAGTGTTAGTGTGTAGTCTCAGCTATAGAGTCTATCTGTATCTAGTGTGTAGTCTCATCTATAGAGTCTAACTGTATCTAGTGTTAGTGTGTAGTCTCAGCTATAGAGTCTATCTGTATCTAGTGTGTAGTCTCAGCTATAGAGTCTAACTATATCCAGTGTGTAGTCTCATCTATAGAGTCTAACTGTATCTAGTGTGTAGTCTCAGCTATAGAGTCTAACTGTATCTAGTGTTAGTGTGTAGTCTCAGCTATAGAGTCTAACTGTATCTAGTGTGTAGTCTCAGCTATAGAGTCTAACTGTATCTAGTGTGTAGTCTCAGCTATAGAGTCTAACTGTGTCTAGTGTGTAGTCTCATCTATAGAGTCTAACTGTATCTAGTGTGTAGTCTCATCTATAGAGTCTAACTATATCTAGTGTTAGTGTGTAGTCTCAGCTATAGAGTCTAACTGTATCTAGTGTGTAGTCTCAGCTATAGAGTCTAACTGTGTCTAGTGTTAGTGTGTAGTCTCATCTATAGAGTCTAACTGTATCTACTGTGTAGTCTCAGCTATAGAGTCTAACTGTATCTAGTGTTTAGTCTCATCTATAGAGTCTAACTGTATCTAGTGTGTAGTCTCATCTATAGAGTCTAACTGTATCTAGTGTTAGTGTTTAGTCTCATCTATAGAGTCTAACTGTATCTAGTGTGTAGTCTCATCTATAGAGTCTAACTGTATCTAGTGTTAGTGTGTAGTCTCAGCTATAGAGTCTAACTGTATCTAGTGTGTAGTCTCAGCTATAGAGTCTAACTGTGTCTAGTGTGTAGTCTCATCTATAGAGTCTAACTGTATCTAGTGTGTAGTCTCAGCTATAGAGTCTAACTGTATCTAGTGTGTAGTCTCATCTATAGAGTCTAACTGTATCTAGTGTGTAGTCTCATCTATAGAGTCTAACTGTATCTAGTGTGTAGTCTCATCTATAGAGTCTAACTGTATCTAGTGTTGGTGTGTAGTCTCAGCTATAGAGTCTAACTGTATCTAGTGTGTAGTCTCAGCTATCGAGTCTAACTGTATCTAGTGTGTAGTCTCAGCTACAGGGTCTAACTATATCCAGTGTGTAGTCTCATCTATAGAGTCTAACTGTATCTAGTGTGTAGTCTCAGCTATAGAGTCTAACTGTATCTAGTGTGTAGTCTCATCTATAGAGTCTAACTGTATCTAGTGTGTAGTCTCATCTATAGAGTCTAACTGTATCTACTGTGTAGTCTCAGCTATAGAGTCTAACTGTATCTAGTGTTTAGTCTCATCTATAGAGTCTAACTGTATCTACTGTGTAGTCTCAGCTATAGAGTCTAACTGTATCTAGTGTTTAGTCTCATCTATAGAGTCTAACTGTATCTAGTGTGTAGTCTCATCTATAGAGTCTAACTGTATCTAGTGTTAGTGTTTAGTCTCATCTATAGAGTCTAACTGTATCTAGTGTGTAGTCTCATCTATAGAGTCTAACTGTATCTAGTGTTAGTGTGTAGTCTCAGCTATAGAGTCTAACTGTATCTAGTGTGTAGTCTCAGCTATAGAGTCTAACTGTGTCTAGTGTGTAGTCTCATCTATAGAGTCTAACTGTATCTAGTGTGTAGTCTCAGCTATAGAGTCTAACTGTATCTAGTGTGTAGTCTCATCTATAGAGTCTAACTGTATCTAGTGTGTAGTCTCATCTATAGAGTCTAACTGTATCTAGTGTGTAGTCTCATCTATAGAGTCTAACTGTATCTAGTGTTGGTGTGTAGTCTCAGCTATAGAGTCTAACTGTATCTAGTGTGTAGTCTCAGCTATCGAGTCTAACTGTATCTAGTGTGTAGTCTCAGCTACAGGGTCTAACTGTATCCAGTGTGTAGTCTCATCTATAGAGTCTAACTGTATCTAGTGTGTAGTCTCAGCTATAGAGTCTAACTGTATCTAGTGTGTAGTCTCATCTATAGAGTCTAACTGTATCTAGTGTGTAGTCTCATCTATAGAGTCTAACTGTATCTAGTGTGTAGTCTCATCTATAGAGTCTAACTGTATCTAGTGTTGGTGTGTAGTCTCAGCTATAGAGTCTAACTGTATCTAGTGTGTAGTCTCAGCTATCGAGTCTAACTGTATCTAGTGTGTAGTCTCAGCTACAGGGTCTAACTATATCCAGTGTGTAGTCTCATCTATAGAGTCTAACTGTATCTAGTGTGTAGTCTCAGCTATAGAGTCTAACTGTATCTAGTGTGTAGTCTCATCTATAGAGTCTAACTGTATCTAGTGTGTAGTCTCATCTATAGAGTCTAACTGTATCTACTGTGTAGTCTCAGCTATAGAGTCTAACTGTATCTAGTGTTTAGTCTCATCTATAGAGTCTAACTGTATCTACTGTGTAGTCTCAGCTATAGAGTCTAACTGTATCTAGTGTTTAGTCTCATCTATAGAGTCTAACTGTATCTAGTGTGTAGTCTCATCTATAGAGTCTAACTGTATCTAGTGTTAGTGTTTAGTCTCATCTATAGAGTCTAACTGTATCTAGTGTATAGTCTCATCTATAGAGTCTAACTGTATCTAGTGTTAGTGTGTAGTCTCAGCTATAGAGTCTAACTGTATCTAGTGTGTAGTCTCAGCTATAGAGTCTAACTGTGTCTAGTGTGTAGTCTCATCTATAGAGTCTAACTGTATCTAGTGTGTAGTCTCAGCTATAGAGTCTAACTGTATCTAGTGTGTAGTCTCATCTATAGAGTCTAACTGTATCTAGTGTGTAGTCTCATCTATAGAGTCTAACTGTATCTAGTGTGTAGTCTCATCTATAGAGTCTAACTGTATCTAGTGTTGGTGTGTAGTCTCAGCTATAGAGTCTAACTGTATCTAGTGTGTAGTCTCAGCTATCGAGTCTAACTGTATCTAGTGTGTAGTCTCAGCTACAGGGTCTAACTATATCCAGTGTGTAGTCTCATCTATAGAGTCTAACTGTATCTAGTGTGTAGTCTCAGCTATAGAGTCTAACTGTATCTAGTGTGTAGTCTCATCTATAGAGTCTAACTGTATCTAGTGTGTAGTCTCATCTATAGAGTCTAACTGTATCTAGTGTGTAGTCTCATCTATAGAGTCTAACTGTATCTAGTGTTGGTGTGTAGTCTCAGCTATAGAGTCTAACTGTATCTAGTGTGTAGTCTCAGCTATCGAGTCTAACTGTATCTAGTGTGTAGTCTCAGCTACAGGGTCTAACTATATCCAGTGTGTAGTCTCAGCTATAGAGTCTAACTGTATCTAGTGTGTAGTCTCAGCTATAGAGTGTAACTGTATCTAGTGTTAGTGTGTAGTCTCATTTATAGAGTCTAACTGTATCTAGTGTGTAGTCTCAGCTATAGAGTCTAACTGTATCTAGTGTGTAGTCTAAGCTATAGAGTCTAACTGTATCTAGTGTGTAGTCTCAGCTATAGAGTCTAACTATATCTAGTGTGTAGTCTCAGCTATAGAGTCTAACTGTATCTAGTGTGTAGTCTCAGCTATAGAGTATAACTGTATCTAGTGTTAGTATGTATTCTCATCTATAGAGTCTAACTGTATCTAGTGTGTAGTCTCAGATATAGAGTCTAACTGTATCTAGTGTGTAGTCTCAGCTCTAGGGGCTAACTCTATGATGCCAAATGCTTTTGGAAACGTGGGCAGAGACAGTTAACGTTGATCCACTGAGGCCAAAAGGACAATGATTTCAGAGTTTAATTCAATAAGAGAAAAGTTGTGAAATGGAAATTTGAAAAATAAATAGAGGAGAGGACCAGAACAGTAGTCTACTGTTGTAGATGAGGACCAGAACATTAGTCTGTTAAAGAAGACAGGACCAGAACAGTAGTCTAATGTTATAGAAGAGTGGACCAGAACAGTAGTCTAATGTTATAGAAGAGAGGACCAGAACAGTAGTCTAATGTTATAGAAGAGAGGACCAGAACAGTAGTCTAATGTTATAGAAGAGAGGACCAGAACAGTAGTCTGTTATAGAAGAGAGGACCAGAACAGTAGTCTGTTATAGAAGAGGACCAGAACAGTAGTCTGATGTTATAGAAGAGAGGACCAGAACAGTAGTCTAATGTTATAGAAGAGAGGACCAGAACAGTAGTCTAATGTTATAGAAGAGGACCAGAACAGAAGTCTAATGTTATAGAAGAGAGGACCAGAACAGTAGTCTAATGTTATAGAAGAGAGGACCAGAACAGTAGTCTGTTATAGAAGAGAGGACCAGAACAGTAGTCTGTTATAGAAGAGGACCAGAACAGTAGTCTAATGTTCTAGAAGAGAGGACCAGAACAGTAGTCTAATGTTATAGAAGAGAGGACCAGAACAGTAGTCTGTTATAGAAGAGGACCAGAACAGTAGTCTGTTATAGAAGACAGGACCAGAACAGTAGTCTAATGTTCTAGAAGAGAGGACCAGAACAGTAGTCTAATGTTATAGAAGACAGGACCAGAAAAGTAGTCTAATGTTATAGAAGAGAGGACCATAACAGTAGTCTAATGTTATAGAAGACAGGACCAGAACAGTAGTCTAATGTTATAGAAGAGAGGACCAGAAACAGTAGTCTAATGTTATAGAAGAGAGGACCAGAACAGTAGTCTATGGTTGAAGAGAGGACCAGAACAGTAGTCTAATGTTATAGAATAGAGGACCAGAACAGTAGCCTGTTATAGAAGAGAGGACCAGAACAGTAATCTGTTATAGAAGAGAGGACCAGAACAGTAGTCTGATGTTATAGAACAGAGGACCAGAACAATAGTCTAATGTTATAGAATAGAGGACCAGAACAGTAATCTGTTATAGAATAGAGGACCAGAACAGTAATCTGTTATAGAATAGAGGACCAGAACAGTAGCCTGTTATAGAAGAGAGGACCAGAACAGTAGTTAGTCTGTTATAGAAGAGAGGACCAGAACAGTAATCTGTTATAGAATAGAGGACCAGAACAGTAGCCTGTTATAGAAGAGAGGACCAGAACAGTAGTTATTCTGTTATAGAAGAGAGGACCAGAACAGTAGTCTGTTATAGAATAGAGGACCAGAACAATAGTCTAATGTTATAGAATAGAGGACCAGAACAGTAGCCTGTTATAGAAGAGAGGACCAGAACAGTAGTTAGTCTGTTATAGAAGAGAGGACCAGAACAGTAATCTGTTATAGAATAGAGGACCAGAACAGTAGCCTGTTATAGAAGAGAGGACCAGAACAGTAGTTATTCTGTTATAGAAGAGAGGACCAGAACAGTAGTCTGTTATAGAATAGAGGACCAGAACAATAGTCTAATGTTATAGAAGAGAGGACCAGAACAGTAGTCTAATGTTATAGAATAGAGGACCAGAACAGTAATCTGTTATAGAATAGAGGACCAGAACAGTAGCCTGTTATAGAAGAGAGGACCAGAACAGTAGTCTGTTATAGAAGAGAGGACCAGAACAGTAGTCTGTTATAGAAGAGAGGACCAGAACAGTAGTCTGATGTTATAGAAGAGAGAACCAGAACAGTAGTCTGTTATAGAAGAGAGGACCAGAACAGTAGTCTGATGTTATAGAAGAGAGGACCAGAACAGTAGTCTAATGTTATAGAAGAGAAGACCAGAAGAGTAGTCTGATGTTATAGAAGAGAGGACCAGAACAGTAGTCTGTTATAGAAGACAGGACCAGAACAGTAGTCTAATGTTCTAGAAGAGAGGACCAGAACAGTAGTCTAATGTTATAGAAGAGATGAACCGAACAGTAGTCTAATGTTATAGAAGAGAGGACCAGAACAGTAGTCTAATGTTATAGAAGAGAGGACCAGAACAGTAGTCTAATGTTATAGAAGACAGGACCAGAACAGTAGTCTAATGTTATAGAAGAGAGGACCAGAACAGTAGTCTAATGTTATAGAAGAGAGGACCAGAACAGTAGTCTAATGTTATAGAAGAGAGGACCAGAACAGTAGTCTGTTATAGAAGAGAGGACCAGAACAGTAGTCTGATGTTATAGAAGAGAGGACCAGAACAGTAGTCTAATGTTATAGAAGAGAGGACCAGAAGAGTAGTCTGTGGTTGAAGAGAGGACCAGAACAGTAGTCTAATGTTATAGAAGAGAGGACCAGAACAGTAGTCTGTTATAGAAGAGAGGACCAGAACAGTAGTCTAATGTTATAGAAGAGAGGACCAGAACAGTAGTCTAATGTTATAGAAGAGAGGACCAGAACAGTAGTCTAATGTTATATAAGAGAGGAACAGAACAGTAGTCTAATGTTATAGAAGAGATGACCAGAACAGTAATCTGTTATAGAAGAGAGGACCAGAACAGTAGTCTAATGTTATAGAAGAGAGGACCAGAACAGTAGTCTAATGTTATAAAAGAGAGGACCAGAACAGTAGTCTACTGTTATAGAAGAGAGGACCAGAACAGTAGTCTAATGTTAAAGAAGACAGGACCAGAACAGTAGTCTAATGTTATAGAAGAGAGAACCAGAACAGTAGTCTAATGTTATAGAAGACAAGACCAGAACAGTAGTCTAATGTTATAGAAGAGAGGACCAGAACAGTAGTCTGATGTTATAGAAGAGAGGACCAGAACAGTAGTCTAATATTATAGAAGAGAGGACCAGAACTTTAGTCTGTGGTTGAAGAGAGGACCAGAACAGTAGTCTGTAATAGAAGAGAGGACCAGAACAGTAGTCTAATGTTCTAGAAGAGAGGACCAGAACAGTAGTCTAATGTTATAGAAGAGAGGACTAGAACAGTAGTCTGTTATAGAAGAGGACCAGAACAGTAGTCTGTTATAGAAGACAGGACCAGAACAGTAGTCTAATGTTCTAGAAGAGAGGACCAGAACAGTAGTCTGTTATAGAAGACAGGACCAGAACAGTAGTCTAATGTTATAGAAGAGAGGACCAGAACAGTAGTCTAATGTTATAGAAGACAGGACCAGAACAGTAGTCTAATGTTATAGAAGAGAGGACCAGAACAGTAGTCTAATGTTATAGAAGAGAGGACCAGAACAGTAGTCTAATGTTATAGAAGAGAGGACCAGAACAGTAGTCTGTTATAGAAGAGAGGACCAGAACAGTAGTCTGATGTTATAGAAGAGAGGACCAGAACAGTATTCTAATGTTATAGAAGAGAGGACCAGAACAGTAGTCTAATGTTGTAGAAGAGATGACCAGAAGAGTAGTCTGTGGTTGAAGAGAGGACCAGAACAGTAGTCTAATGTTATAGAAGAGAGGACCAGAACAGTAGTCTGTTATAGAAGAGAGGACCAGAACAGTAGTCTAATGTTATAGAAGAGAGGACCAGAACAGTAGTCTAATGTTATAGAAGAGAGGACCAGAACAGTAGTCTAATGTTATATAAGAGAGGAACAGAACAGTAGTCTAATGTTCTAGAAGAGATGACCAGAACACTAATCTGTTATAGAAGAGAGGACCAGAACAGTAGTCTAATGTTATAGAAGAGAGGACCAGAACAGTAGTCTAATGTTATAAAAGAGAGGACCAGAACAGTAGTCTACTGTTATAGAAGAGAGGACCAGAACAGTAGTCTAATGTTAAAGAAGACAGGACCAGAACAGTAGTCTAATGTTATAGAAGAGAGAACCAGAACAGTAGTCTAATGTTATAGAAGACAGGACCAGAACAGTAGTCTAATGTTATAGAAGAGAGGGCCAGAACAGTAGTCTGATGTTATAGAAGAGAGGACCAGAACAGTAGTCTAATATTATAGAAGAGAGGACCAGAACTTTAGTCTGTGGTTGAAGAGAGGACCAGAACAGTAGTCTGTTATAGGAGAGGACCAGAACAGTAGTCTGTAATAGAAGAGAGGACCAGAACAGTAGTCTAATGTTCTAGAAGAGAGGACCAGAACAGTAGTCTAATGTTATAGAAGAGAGGACCAGAACAGTAGTCTGTTATAGAAGAGGACCAGAACAGTAGTCTAATGTTCTAGAAGAGAGGACCAGAACAGTAGTCTAATGTTATAGAAGACAGGACCAGAAAAGTAGTCTAATGTTATAGAAGAGAGGACCATAACAGTAGTCTAATGTTATAGAAGACAGGACCAGAACAGTAGTCTAATGTTATAGAAGAGAGGACCAGAACAGTAGTCTATGGTTGAAGAGAGGACCAGAACAGTAGTCTAATGTTATAGAATAGAGGACCAGAACAGTAGCCTGTTATAGAAGAGAGGACCAGAACAGTAATCTGTTATAGAAGAGAGGACCAGAACAGTAGTCTGATGTTATAGAATAGAGGACCAGAACAATAGTCTAATGTTATAGAATAGAGGACCAGAACAGTAATCTGTTATAGAATAGAGGACCAGAACAGTAATCTGTTATAGAATAGAGGACCAGAACAGTAGCCTGTTATAGAAGAGAGGACCAGAACAGTAGTTAGTCTGTTATAGAAGAGAGGACCAGAACAGTAATCTGTTATAGAATTTTGGACCAGAACAGTAGCCTGTTATAGAAGAGAGGACCAGAACAGTAGTTAGTCTGTTATAGAAGAGAGGACCAGAACAGTCATCTGTTATAGAATAGAGGACCAGAACAGTAGCCTGTTATAGAAGAGAGGACCAGAACAGTAGTTAGTCTGTTATAGAAGAGAGGACCAGAACAGTAGTCTGTTATAGAATAGAGGACCAGAACAATAGTCTAATGTTATAGAAGAGAGGACCAGAACAGTAGTCTAATGTTATAGAATAGAGGACCAGAACAGTAATCTGTTATAGAATAGAGGACCAGAACAGTAGCCTGTTATAGAAGAGAGGACCAGAACAGTAGTCTGTTATAGAAGAGAGGACCAGAACAGTAGTCTGATGTTATAGAAGAGAGAACCAGAACAGTAGTCTGTTATAGAAGAGAGGACCAGAACAGTAGTCTGATGTTATAGAAGAGAGGACCAGAACAGTAGTCTAATGTTATAGAAGAGAAGACCAGAAGAGTAGTCTGATGTTATAGAAGAGAGGACCAGAACAGTAGTCTGTTATAGAAGACAGGACCAGAACAGTAGTCTAATGTTCTAGAAGAGATGAACCGAACAGTAGTCTAATGTTATAGAAGAGAGGACCAGAACAGTAGTCTAATGTTATAGAAGAGAGGACCAGAACAGTAGTCTAATGTTATAGAAGACAGGACCAGAACAGTAGTCTAATGTTATAGAAGAGAGGACCAGAACAGTAGTCTAATGTTATAGAAGAGAGGAACAGAACAGTAGTCTAATGTTATAGAAGAGAGGACCAGAACAGTAGTCTGTTATAGAAGAGAGGACCAGAACAGTAGTCTGATGTTATAGAAGAGAGGACCAGAACAGTAGTCTAATGTTATCGAAGAGAGGACCAGAACAGTAGTCTAATGTTATAGAAGAGAGGACCAGAACAGTAGTCTGTTATAGAAGAGAGGACCAGAACAGTAGTCTAATGTTATAGAAGAGAGGACCAGAACAGTAGTCTAATGTTATAGAAGAGAGGACTAGAACAGTAGTCTGTTATAGAAGAGGACCAGAACAGTAGTCTGTTATAGAAGACAGGACCAGAACAGTAGTCTAATGTTCTAGAAGAGATGACCAGAACAGTAATCTGTTATAGAAGAGAGGACCAGAACAGTAGTCTAATGTTATAAAAGAGAGGACCAGAACAGTAGTCTACTGTTATGGAAGAGAGGACCAGAACAGTAGTCTACTGTTATAGAAGAGAGAACCAGAACAGTAGTCTAATGTTATAGAAGAGAGGACCAGAACAGAAGTCTAATGTTATAGAAGAGAGAACCAGAACAGTAGTCTAATGTTATAGAAGAGAGGACCAGAACAGTAGTCTAATGTTATAGAAGAGAGGACCAGAACAGTAGTCTGATGTTATAGAAGAGAGGACCAGAACAGTAGTCTAATATTATAGAAGAGAGGACCAGAACTTTAGTCTGTGGTTGAAGAGAGGACCAGAACAGTAGTCTGTTATAGGAGAGGACCAGAACAGTAGTCTGTTATAGAAGAGAGGACCAGAACAGTAGTCTAATATTATAGAAGAGAGGACCAGAACTTTAGTCTGTGGTTGAAGAGAGGACCAGAACAGTAGTCTGTTATAGGAGAGGACCAGAACAGTAGTCTGTGGTTAAAGAGAGGACCAGAACAGTAGTCTAATGTTATAGAAGAGAGGACCAGAACAGTAGTCTAATGTTATAGAAGACAGGACCAGAACAGTACTCTAATGTTATAGAAGAGAGGACCAGAACATTAGTCTAATGTTATAGAAGAGAGGACCAGAACAGTAGTCTGTGGTTGAAGAGAGGACCAGAAGAGTAGTCTAATGTTATAGAAGAGAGGACCAGAACAGTAGTCTGATGTTATAGAAGAGAGGACCAGAACAGTAGTCTGTTATAGAAGAGAGAACCAGAACAGTAGTCTGATGTTACAGAAGAGAGGACCAGAACAGTAGTCTAATGTTATAGAAGAGAGGACCAGAACAGTAGTCTAATGTTATAGAAGACAGGACCAGAACAGTAGTCTAATGTTATAGAAGAGAGGACCAGAACATTAGTCTAATGTTATAGAATAGAGGACCAGAACAGTAGTCTGTGGTTGAAGAGAGGACCAGTAGAGTAGTCTGATGTTATAGAAGAGAGGACCAGAACAGTAGTCTGTTATAGAAGAGAGGACCAGAACAGTAGTCTGATGTTACAGAAGAGAGAACCAGAACAGTAGTCCAATTTTTATAGAGGAGAGGACCAGAACAGTAGTCTAATGTTGTAGAAGAGATGACCAGAAGAGTAGTCTGTGGTTGAAGAGAGGACCAGAACAGTAGTCTAATGTTATAGAAGAGAGGACCAGAACAGTAGTCTGTTATAGGAGAGAGGACCAGAACAGTAGTCTAATGTTATAGAAGAGAGGACCAGAACAGTAGTCTAATGTTATAGAAGAGAGGACCAGAACAGTAGTCTAATGTTCTAGAAGAGAGGACCAGAACAGTAGTCTAATGTTCTAGAAGAGAGGACCAGAACAGTAGTCTGTTATAGAAGAGAGGACAAGAACAGTAGTCTAATGTTATAGAAGAGAGGACCATAACAGTAGTCTAATGTTATAGAAGAGAGGACCAGAACAGTAGTCTAATGTTATAGAAGACAGGACCAGAACAGTAGTCTAATGTTATAGAAGAGAGGACCAGAACAGTAGTCTAATGTTATAGAAGAGAGGACCAGAACAGTAGTCTATGGTTGAAGAGAGGACCAGAACAGTAGTCTGTTATAGAAGAGAGGACAAGAACAGTAGTCTAATGTTATAGAAGAGAGGACCATAACAGTAGTCTAATGTTATAGAAGAGAGGACCAGAAGAGTAGTCTAATGTTATAGAAGAGAGGACCAGAACAGTAGTCTAATGTTATAGAAGAGAGGAACAGAACAGTAGTCTAATGTTATAGAATAGAGGACCAGAACAGTAGCCTGTTATAGAAGAGAGGACCAGAACAGTAGTTAGTCTGTTATAGAAGAGAGGACCAGAACAGTAGTCTGTTATAGAATAGAGGACCAGAACAATAGTCTAATGTTATAGAAGAGAGGACCAGAACAGTAGTCTAATGTTATAGAATAGAGGACCAGAACAGTAATCTGTTATAGAATAGAGGACCAGAACAGTAGCCTGTTATAGAAGAGAGGACCAGAACAGTAGTCTGTTATAGAAGAGAGGACCAGAACAGTAGTCTGATGTTATAGAAGAGAGAACCAGAACAGTAGTCTGTTATAGAAGAGAGGACCAGAACAGTAGTCTGATGTTATAGAAGAGAGGACCAGAACAGTAGTCTAATGTTATAGAAGAGAAGACCAGAAGAGTAGTCTGATGTTATAGAAGAGAGGACCAGAACAGTAGTCTGTTATAGAAGACAGGACCAGAACAGTAGTCTAATGTTCTAGAAGAGATGAACCGAACAGTAGTCTAATGTTATAGAAGAGAGGACCAGAACAGTAGTCTAATGTTATAGAAGAGAGGACCAGAACAGTAGTCTAATGTTATAGAAGACAGGACCAGAACAGTAGTCTAATGTTATAGAAGAGAGGACCAGAACAGTAGTCTAATGTTATAGAAGAGAGGAACAGAACAGTAGTCTAATGTTATAGAAGAGAGGACCAGAACAGTAGTCTGTTATAGAAGAGAGGACCAGAACAGTAGTCTGATGTTATAGAAGAGAGGACCAGAACAGTAGTCTAATGTTATAGAAGAGAGGACCAGAACAGTAGTCTAATGTTATAGAAGAGAGGACCAGAACAGTAGTCTGTTATAGAAGAGAGGACCAGAACAGTAGTCTAATGTTATAGAAGAGAGGACCAGAACAGTAGTCTAATGTTATAGAAGAGAGGACTAGAACAGTAGTCTGTTATAGAAGAGGACCAGAACAGTAGTCTGTTATAGAAGACAGGACCAGAACAGTAGTCTAATGTTCTAGAAGAGATGACCAGAACAGTAATCTGTTATAGAAGAGAGGACCAGAACAGTAGTCTAATGTTATAAAAGAGAGGACCAGAACAGTAGTCTACTGTTATGGAAGAGAGGACCAGAACAGTAGTCTACTGTTATAGAAGAGAGAACCAGAACAGTAGTCTAATGTTATAGAAGAGAGGACCAGAACAGAAGTCTAATGTTATAGAAGAGAGAACCAGAACAGTAGTCTAATGTTATAGAAGAGAGGACCAGAACAGTAGTCTAATGTTATAGAAGAGAGGACCAGAACAGTAGTCTGATGTTATAGAAGAGAGGACCAGAACAGTAGTCTAATATTATAGAAGAGAGGACCAGAACTTTAGTCTGTGGTTGAAGAGAGGACCAGAACAGTAGTCTGTTATAGGAGAGGACCAGAACAGTAGTCTGTTATAGAAGAGAGGACCAGAACAGTAGTCTAATATTATAGAAGAGAGGACCAGAACTTTAGTCTGTGGTTGAAGAGAGGACCAGAACAGTAGTCTGTTATAGGAGAGGACCAGAACAGTAGTCTGTGGTTAAAGAGAGGACCAGAACAGTAGTCTAATGTTATAGAAGAGAGGACCAGAACAGTAGTCTAATGTTATAGAAGACAGGACCAGAACAGTACTCTAATGTTATAGAAGAGAGGACCAGAACATTAGTCTAATGTTATAGAAGAGAGGACCAGAACAGTAGTCTGTGGTTGAAGAGAGGACCAGAAGAGTAGTCTAATGTTATAGAAGAGAGGACCAGAACAGTAGTCTGATGTTATAGAAGAGAGGACCAGAACAGTAGTCTGTTATAGAAGAGAGAACCAGAACAGTAGTCTGATGTTACAGAAGAGAGGACCAGAACAGTAGTCTAATGTTATAGAAGAGAGGACCAGAACAGTAGTCTAATGTTATAGAAGACAGGACCAGAACAGTAGTCTAATGTTATAGAAGAGAGGACCAGAACATTAGTCTAATGTTATAGAATAGAGGACCAGAACAGTAGTCTGTGGTTGAAGAGAGGACCAGTAGAGTAGTCTGATGTTATAGAAGAGAGGACCAGAACAGTAGTCTGTTATAGAAGAGAGGACCAGAACAGTAGTCTGATGTTACAGAAGAGAGAACCAGAACAGTAGTCCAATTTTTATAGAGGAGAGGACCAGAACAGTAGTCTAATGTTGTAGAAGAGATGACCAGAAGAGTAGTCTGTGGTTGAAGAGAGGACCAGAACAGTAGTCTAATGTTATAGAAGAGAGGACCAGAACAGTAGTCTGTTATAGGAGAGAGGACCAGAACAGTAGTCTAATGTTATAGAAGAGAGGACCAGAACAGTAGTCTAATGTTATAGAAGAGAGGACCAGAACAGTAGTCTAATGTTCTAGAAGAGAGGACCAGAACAGTAGTCTAATGTTCTAGAAGAGAGGACCAGAACAGTAGTCTGTTATAGAAGAGAGGACAAGAACAGTAGTCTAATGTTATAGAAGAGAGGACCATAACAGTAGTCTAATGTTATAGAAGAGAGGACCAGAACAGTAGTCTAATGTTATAGAAGACAGGACCAGAACAGTAGTCTAATGTTATAGAAGAGAGGACCAGAACAGTAGTCTAATGTTATAGAAGAGAGGACCAGAACAGTAGTCTATGGTTGAAGAGAGGACCAGAACAGTAGTCTGTTATAGAAGAGAGGACAAGAACAGTAGTCTAATGTTATAGAAGAGAGGACCATAACAGTAGTCTAATGTTATAGAAGAGAGGACCAGAAGAGTAGTCTAATGTTATAGAAGAGAGGACCAGAACAGTAGCCTGTTATAGAAGAGAGGACCAGAACAGTAATCTGTTATAGAAGAGAGGACCAGAACAGTAGTCTGATGTTATAGAATAGAGGACCAGAACAGTAGTCTAATATTATAGAAGAGAGGACCAGAACTTTAGTCTGTGGTTGAAGAGAGGACCAGAACAGTAGTCTAATGTTATAGAAGAGAGGACCAGAACAGTAGTCTAATGTTATAGAAGACAGGACCAGAACAGTACTCTAATGTTATAGAAGAGAGGACCAGAACATTAGTCTAATGTTATAGAAGAGAGGACCAGAACAGTAGTCTGTGGTTGAAGAGAGGACCAGAAGAGTAGTCTAATGTTATAGAAGAGAGGAACAGAACAGTAGTCTGATGTTATAGAAGAGAGGACCAGAACAGTAGTCTGTTATAGAAGAGAGGACCAGAACAGTAGTCTGATGTTATAGAAGAGAGGACCAGAACAGTAGTCTGTTATAGAAGAGAGAACCAGAACAGTAGTCTGATGTTACAGAAGAGAGGACCAGAACAGTAGTCTAATGTTATAGAAGAGAGGACCAGAACAGTAGTCTAATGTTATAGAAGACAGGACCAGAACAGTAGTCTAATGTTATAGAAGAGAGGACCAGAACATTAGTCTAATGTTATAGAATAGAGGACCAGAACAGTAGTCTGTGGTTGAAGAGAGGACCAGTAGAGTAGTCTGTTATAGAAGAGAGGACCAGAACAGTAGTCTGATGTTATAGAAGAGAGGACCAGAACAGTAGTCTGTTATAGAAGACAGGACCAGAACAGTAGTCTGATGTTACAGAAGAGAGAACCAGAACAGTAGTCCAATTTTTATAGAGGAGAGGACCAGAACAGTAGTCTAATGTTATAGAAGAGAGGACCAGAACAGTAGTCTGTTATAGGAGAGAGGACCAGAACAGTAGTCTAATGTTATAGAAGAGAGGACCAGAACAGTAGTCTAATGTTATAGAAGAGAGGACCAGAACAGTAGTCTAATGTTCTAGAAGAGAGGACCAGAACAGTAGTCTAATGTTCTAGAAGAGAGGACCAGAACAGTAGTCTGTTATAGAAGAGAGGACAAGAACAGTAGTCTAATGTTATAGAAGAGAGGACCATAACAGTAGTCTAATGTTATAGAAGAGAGGACCAGAACAGTAGTCTAATGTTATAGAAGACAGGACCAGAACAGTAGTCTAATGTTATAGAAGAGAGGACCAGAACAGTAGTCTAATGTTATAGAAGAGAGGACCAGAACAGTAGTCTATGGTTGAAGAGAGGACCAGAACAGTAGTCTGTTATAGAAGAGAGGACAAGAACAGTAGTCTAATGTTATAGAAGAGAGGACCATAACAGTAGTCTAATGTTATAGAAGAGAGGACCAGAACAGTAGTCTAATGTTATAGAATAGAGGACCAGAACAGTAGCCTGTTATAGAAGAGAGGACCAGAACAGTAATCTGTTATAGAAGAGAGGACCAGAACAGTAGTCTGATGTTATAGAATAGAGGACCAGAACAATAGTCTAATGTTATAGAAGAGAGGACCAGAACCGTAATCTGTTATAGAATAGAGGACCAGAACAGTAGCCTGTTATAGAAGAGAGGACCAGAACAGTAGTCTGTTATAGAAGAGAGGACCAGAACTGTAGTCTGTTATAGAAGAGAGGACCAGAACAGTAGTCTGATGTTATAGAAGAGAGGACCAGAACAGTAGTCTAATGTTATAGAAGAGAGGACCAGAACAGTAGTCTGTTATAGAAGACAGGACCAGAACAGTAGTCTAATGTTCTAGAAGAGAGGACCAGAACAGTAGTCTAATGTTATGGAAGAGATGAACCGAACAGTAGTATAATGTTATAGAAGAGAGGACCAGAACAGTAGTCTAATGTTATAGAAGAGAGGAACAGAACAGTAGTCTAATGTAATAGAAGACAGGACCAGAACAGTAGTCTAATGTTATAGAAGAGATGACCAGAACAGTAGTTTAATGTTATAGAAGAGAGGACCATAACAGTAGTCTAATGTTATAGAAGAGAGGACCAGAACAGTAGTCTAATGTTATAGAAGACAGGACCAGAACAGTAGTCTAATGTTATAGAAGACAGGACCAGAACAGTAGTCTAATGTTATAGAAGAGAGGACCAGAACAGTAGTCTAATGTTATAGAAGAGAGGACCAGAACAGTAGTCTATGGTTGAAGAGAGGACCAGAACAGTAGTCTGTTATAGAAGAGAGGACAAGAACAGTAGTCTAATGTTATAGAAGAGAGGACCATAACAGTAGTCTAATGTTATAGAAGAGAGGACCAGAACAGTAGTCTAATGTTATAGAATAGAGGACCAGAACAGTAGCCTGTTATAGAAGAGAGGACCAGAACAGTAATCTGTTATAGAAGAGAGGACCAGAACAGTAGTCTGATGTTATAGAATAGAGGACCAGAACAATAGTCTAATGTTATAGAAGAGAGGACCAGAACCGTAATCTGTTATAGAATAGAGGACCAGAACAGTAGCCTGTTATAGAAGAGAGGACCAGAACAGTAGTCTGTTATAGAAGAGAGGACCAGAACTGTAGTCTGTTATAGAAGAGAGGACCAGAACAGTAGTCTGATGTTATAGAAGAGAGGACCAGAACAGTAGTCTAATGTTATAGAAGAGAGGACCAGAAGAGTAGTCTGTTATAGAAGACAGGACCAGAACAGTAGTCTAATGTTCTAGAAGAGAGGACCAGAACAGTAGTCTAATGTTATGGAAGAGATGAACCGAACAGTAGTATAATGTTATAGAAGAGAGGCCCAGAACAGTAGTCTAATGTTATAGAAGAGAGGACCAGAACAGTAGTCTAATGTAATAGAAGACAGGACCAGAACAGTAGTCTAATGTTATAGAAGAGATGACCAGAACAGTAGTCTAATGTTATAGAAGAGAGGACCAGAACAGTAGTCTGTGGTTGAAGAGAGGACCAGAACAGTAGTCTAATGTTATAGAAGAGAGGACCAGAACAGTAGTCTGATGTTATAGAAGAGAGGACCAGAACAGTAGTCTAATGTTATAGAAGAGAGGACCAGAACAGTAGTCTAATGTTAAAGAAGACAGGACCAGAACAGTAGTCTAATGTTATAGAAGAGAGGACCAGAACAGTAGTCTAATGTTATAGAAGACAGGACCAGAACAGTAGTCTAATGTTATAGAAGAGAGGACCAGAACAGTTGTCTTATGTTATAGAAGACAGGACCAGAACAGTAGTCTAATGTTATAGAAGAGAGGGCCAGAACAGTAGTCTGATGTTATAGAATAGAGGACCAGAACAGTAGTCTAATATTATAGAAGAGAGGACCAGAACTTTAGTCTGTGGTTGAAGAGAGGACCAGAACAGTAGTCTGTTATAGGAGAGGACCAGAACAGTAGTCTGTGGTTAAAGAGAGGACCAGAACAGTAGTCTAATGTTATAGAAGAGAGGACCAGAACAGTAGTCTGTTATAGAATAGAGGACCAGAACAGTAGCCTGTTATAGAAGAGAGGACCAGAACAGTAGTCTGTTATAGAAGAGAGGACCAGAACAGTAGTCTGTTATAGAAGAGAGGACCAGAACAGTAGTCTGATGTTATAGAAGAGAGGACCAGAACAGTAGTCTAATGTTATAGAAGAGAGGACCAGAAGAGTAGTCTGTTATAGAAGACAGGACCAGAACAGTAGTCTAATGTTCTAGAAGAGAGGACCAGAACAGTAGTCTAATGTTATAGAAGAGATGAACCGAACAGTAGTCTAATGTTATAGAAGAGAGGACCCGAACAGTAGTCTAATGTTATAGAAGAGAGAACCAGAACAGTAGTCTGTGGTTGAAGAGATGACCAGAACAGTAGTCTAATGTTATAGAAGAGAGGACCAGAACAGTAGTCTAATGTTATAGAAGAGAGGACCAGAACAGTAGTCTGTTATAGAAGAGAGGACCAGAACAGTAGTCTAATGTTATAGAAGAGAGGACCAGAACAGTAGTCTAATGTTATAGAAGAGAGGACCAGAACAGTAGTCTAATGTTAAAGAAGACAGGACCAGAACAGTAGTCTAATGTTATAGAAGAGAGGACCAGAACAGTAGTCTAATGTTATAGAAGACAGGACCAGAACAGTAGTCTAATGTTATAGAAGAGAGGACCAGAACAGTAGTCTGATGTTATAGAAGAGAGGACCAGAACAGTAGTCTAATATTATAGAAGAGAGGACCAGAACTTTAGTCTGTGGTTGAAGAGAGGACCAGAACAATAGTCTGTGGTTAAAGAGAGGACCAGAACAGTAGTCTAATGTTATAGAAGACAGGACCAGAACAGTAGTCTAATGTTATAGAAGAGAGGACCAGAACAGTAGTCTAATGTTATAGAAGACAGGACCAGAACAGTACTCTAATGTTATAGAAGAGAGGACCAGAACATTAGTCTAATGTTATAGAAGACAGGACCAGAACAGTACTCTAATGTTATAGAAGAGAGGACCAGAACATTAGTCTAATGTTATAGAAGAGAGGACCAGAACAGTAGTCTGTGGTTGAAGAGAGGACCAGAACAGTAGTCTAATGTTATAGAAGAGAGGACCAGAACAGTAGTCTGTTATAGAAGAGAGGACCAGAACAGTAGTCTGATGTTATAGAAGAGAGGACCAGAACAGTAGTCTGTTATAGAAGAGAGGACCAGAACAGTAGTCTGATGTTACAGAAGAGAGGACCAGAACAGTAGTCTAATGTTATAGAAGAGAGGACCAGAACAGTAGTCTAATGTTGTAGAAGAGATGACCAGAAGAGTAGTCTGTGGTTGAAGAGAGGACCAGAACAGTAGTCTAATGTTATAGAAGAGAGGACCAGAACAGTAGTCTGTTATAGGAGAGAGGACCAGAACAGTAGTCTAATGTTATAGAAGAGAGGACCAGAACAGTAGTCTAATGTTATAGAAGAGAGGACCAGAACAGTAGTCTAATGTTCTAGAAGAGAGGACCAGAACAGTAGTCTAATGTTCTAGAAGAGAGGACCAGAACAGTAGTCTGTTATAGAAGAGAGGACAAGAACAGTAGTCTAATGTTATAGAAGAGAGGACCAGAACAGTAGTCTGTTATAGAAGAGAGGACAAGAACAGCAGTCTAATGTTATAGAAGAGAGGACCAGAACAGTAGTCTAATGTTATAGAAGAGAGGACCAGAACAGTAGTCTAATGGTATAGAAGAGAGGACCATAACAGTAGTCTAATGTTATAGAAGAGAGGACCAGAACAGTAGTCTAATGTTATAGAAGAGAGGACCAGAACAGTAGTCTAATGTTATAGAAGACAGGACCAGAACAGTAGTCTAATGTTATAGAAGACAGGACCAGAACAGTAGTCTAATGTTATAGAAGAGAGGACCAGAACAGTAGTCTAATGTTATAGAAGAGAGGACCAGAACAGTAGTCTATGGTTGAAGAGAGGACCAGAACAGTAGTCTGTTATAGAAGAGAGGACAAGAACAGTAGTCTAATGTTATAGAAGAGAGGACCATAACAGTAGTCTAATGTTATAGAAGAGAGGACCAGAACAGTAGTCTAATGTTATAGAATAGAGGACCAGAACAGTAGCCTGTTATAGAAGAGAGGACCAGAACAGTAATCTGTTATAGAAGAGAGGACCAGAACAGTAGTCTGATGTTATAGAATAGAGGACCAGAACAATAGTCTAATGTTATAGAAGAGAGGACCAGAACCGTAATCTGTTATAGAATAGAGGACCAGAACAGTAGCCTGTTATAGAAGAGAGGACCAGAACAGTAGTCTGTTATAGAAGAGAGGACCAGAACTGTAGTCTGTTATAGAAGAGAGGACCAGAACAGTAGTCTGATGTTATAGAAGAGAGGACCAGAACAGTAGTCTAATGTTATAGAAGAGAGGACCAGAAGAGTAGTCTGTTATAGAAGACAGGACCAGAACAGTAGTCTAATGTTCTAGAAGAGAGGACCAGAACAGTAGTCTAATGTTATGGAAGAGATGAACCGAACAGTAGTATAATGTTATAGAAGAGAGGACCAGAACAGTAGTCTAATGTTATAGAAGAGAGGACCAGAACAGTAGTCTAATGTAATAGAAGACAGGACCAGAACAGTAGTCTAATGTTATAGAAGAGATGACCAGAACAGTAGTCTAATGTTATAGAAGAGAGGACCAGAACAGTAGTCTGTGGTTGAAGAGAGGACCAGAACAGTAGTCTAATGTTATAGAAGAGAGGACCAGAACAGTAGTCTGATGTTATAGAAGAGAGGACCAGAACAGTAGTCTAATGTTATAGAAGAGAGGACCAGAACAGTAGTCTAATGTTAAAGAAGACAGGACCAGAACAGTAGTCTAATGTTATAGAAGAGAGGACCAGAACAGTAGTCTAATGTTATAGAAGACAGGACCAGAACAGTAGTCTAATGTTATAGAAGAGAGGACCAGAACAGTTGTCTGATGTTATAGAAGACAGGACCAGAACAGTAGTCTAATGTTATAGAAGAGAGGGCCAGAACAGTAGTCTGATGTTATAGAATAGAGGACCAGAACAGTAGTCTAATATTATAGAAGAGAGGACCAGAACTTTAGTCTGTGGTTGAAGAGAGGACCAGAACAGTAGTCTGTTATAGGAGAGGACCAGAACAGTAGTCTGTGGTTAAAGAGAGGACCAGAACAGTAGTCTAATGTTATAGAAGAGAGGACCAGAACAGTAGTCTGTTATAGAATAGAGGACCAGAACAGTAGCCTGTTATAGAAGAGAGGACCAGAACAGTAGTCTGTTATAGAAGAGAGGACCAGAACAGTAGTCTGTTATAGAAGAGAGTACCAGAACAGTAGTCTGATGTTATAGAAGAGAGGACCAGAACAGTAGTCTAATGTTATAGAAGAGAGGACCAGAAGAGTAGTCTGTTATAGAAGACAGGACCAGAACAGTAGTCTAATGTTCTAGAAGAGAGGACCAGAACAGTAGTCTAATGTTATAGAAGAGATGAACCGAACAGTAGTCTAATGTTATAGAAGAGAGGACCCGAACAGTAGTCTAATGTTATAGAAGAGAGAACCAGAACAGTAGTCTGTGGTTGAAGAGATGACCAGAACAGTAGTCTAATGTTATAGAAGAGAGGACCAGAACAGTAGTCTAATGTTATAGAAGAGAGGACCAGAACAGTAGTCTGTTATAGAAGAGAGGACCAGAACAGTAGTCTGATGTTATAGAAGAGAGGACCAGAACAGTAGTCTAATGTTATAGAAGAGAGGACCAGAACAGTAGTCTAATGTTAAAGAAGACAGGACCAGAACAGTAGTCTAATGTTATAGAAGAGAGGACCAGAACAGTAGTCTAATGTTATAGAAGACAGGACCAGAACAGTAGTCTAATGTTATAGAAGAGAGGACCAGAACAGTAGTCTGATGTTATAGAAGAGAGGACCAGAACAGTAGTCTAATATTATAGAAGAGAGGACCAGAACTTTAGTCTGTGGTTGAAGAGAGGACCAGAACAATAGTCTGTGGTTAAAGAGAGGACCAGAACAGTAGTCTAATGTTATAGAAGACAGGACCAGAACAGTAGTCTAATGTTATAGAAGAGAGGACCAGAACAGTAGTCTAATGTTATAGAAGACAGGACCAGAACAGTACTCTAATGTTATAGACGAGAGGACCAGAACATTAGTCTAATGTTATAGAAGACAGGACCAGAACAGTACTCTAATGTTATAGAAGAGAGGACCAGAACATTAGTCTAATGTTATAGAAGAGAGGACCAGAACAGTAGTCTGTGGTTGAAGAGAGGACCAGAACAGTAGTCTAATGTTATAGAAGAGAGGACCAGAACAGTAGTCTGTTATAGAAGAGAGGACCAGAACAGTAGTCTGATGTTATAGAAGAGAGGACCAGAACAGTAGTCTGTTATAGAAGAGAGGACCGAACAGTAGTCTGATGTTACAGAAGAGAGGACCAGAACAGTAGTCTAATGTTATAGAAGAGAGGACCAGAACAGTAGTCTAATGTTGTAGAAGAGATGACCAGAAGAGTAGTCTGTGGTTGAAGAGAGGACCAGAACAGTAGTCTAATGTTATAGAAGAGAGGACCAGAACAGTAGTCTGTTATAGAAGAGAGGACCAGAACAGTAGTCTAATGTTATAGAAGAGAGGACCAGAACAGTAGTCTAATGTTATAGAAGAGAGGACCAGAACAGTAGTCTAATGTTCTAGAAGAGAGGACCAGAACAGTAGTCTAATGTTCTAGAAGAGAGGACCAGAACAGTAGTCTGTTATAGAAGAGAGGACAAGAACAGTAGTCTAATGTTATAGAAGAGAGGACCATAACAGTAGTCTAATGATATAGAAGAGAGGACCAGAACAGTAGTCTAATGTTATAGAAGAGAGGACCAGAACAGTAGTCTAATGTTATGGAAGAGAGGACCAGAACAGTAGTCTAATGTTATAGAAGACAGGACCAAAACAGTAGTCTAATGTTATAGAAGTGAGGACCAGAACAGTAGTCTAATGTTCTAGAAGAGAGGACCAGAACAGTAGTCTAATGTTCTAGAAGAGAGGACCAGAACAGTAGTCTGTTATAGAAGAGAGGACCAGAACAGTAGTCTAATGTTATAGAAGAGAGGACCAGAACAGTAGTCTAATGTTATAGAAGAGAGGACCATAACAGTAGTCTAATGTTATAGAAGAGAGGACCAGAACAGTAGTCTACTGTTATAGAAGAGAGGACCAGAACAGTAGTCTAATGTTAAAGAAGACAGGACCAGAACAGTAGTCTAATGTTATAGAAGAGAGGACCAGAACAGTACTCTAATGTTATAGAAGACAGGACCAGAACAGTGGTCTAATGTTATAGAAGAGAGGACCAGAACAGTAGTCTGATGTTATAGAAGAGAGGACCAGAACAGTAGTCTGTTATAGAAGAGAGGACCAGAACAGTAGTCTAATATTATAAAGAGAGGACCAGAACTTTAGTCTGTGGTTGAAGAGAGGACCAGAACAGTAGTCTGTTATAGGAGAGGACCAGAACAGTAGTCTGTGGTTAAAGAGAGGACCAGAACAGTAGTCTAATGTTAAAGAAGACAGGACCAGAACAGTAGTCTAATGTTATAGAAGAGAGGACCAGAACAGTAGTCTAATGTTATAGAAGAGAGGACCAGAACAGTAGTCTAATGTTATAGAAGACAGGACCAGAACAGTAGTCTAATGTTATAGAAGAGAGGACCAGAACATTAGTCTAATGTTATAGAAGAGAGGACCAGAACAGTAGTCTGTGGTTGAAGAGAGGACCAGTAGAGTAGTCTGTTATAGAAGAGAGGACCAGAACAGTAGTCTGATGTTATAGAAGAGAGGACCAGAACAGTAGTCTGTTATAGAAGAGAGGACCAGAACAGTAGTCTGATGTTACAGAAGAGAGAACCAGAACAGTAGTCTAATGTTATAGAAGAGAGGACCAGAACAGTAGTCTAATGTTGTAGAAGAGATGACCAGAAGAGTAGTCTGTGGTTGAAGAGAGGACCAGAACAGTAGTCTAATGTTATAGAAGAGAGGACCAGAACAGTAGTCTGTTATAGGAGAGAGGACCAGAACAGTAGTCTAATGTTATAGAAGAGAGGACCAGAACAGTAGTCTAATGTTATAGAAGAGAGGACCAGAACAGTAGTCTAATGTTATAGAAGAGAGGACCAGAACAGTAGTCTAATGTTATAGAAGAGAGGACCAGAACAGTAGTCTAATGTTCTAGAATACAGGACCAAAACAGTAGTCTAATGTTATAGAAGAGAGGACCAGAACAGTAGTCTAATGTTATAGAAGAGAGGACCAGAACAATAGTCTACTGTTATAGAAGAGAGGACCATAACAGTAGTCTAATGTTAAAGAAGACAGGACCAGAACAGTAGTATAATGTTATAGAAGAGAGGACCAGAACAGTAGTCTGATGTTAAAGAAGAGAGGACCAGAACAGTAGTCTAATGTTAAAGAAGACAGGACCAGAACAGTAGTCTAATGTTATAGAAGAGAGGACCAGAACAGTAGTCTAATGTTATAGAAGACAGGACCAAAACAGTAGTCTAAAGTTATAGAAGAGAGGACCAGAACAGTAGTCTAATGTTATAGAAGAGAGGACCAGAACATTAGTCTAATGTTATAGAAGACAGGACCAGAACATTAGTCTAATGTTATAGAAGACAGGACCAGAACAGTAGTCTAATGTTATAGAAGAGAGGACCAGAACAGTAGTCAAATGTTATATAAGAGAGGACCAGAACAGTAGTCTGTGGTTGAAGAGAGGACCAGAAGAGTAGTCTAATGTTATAGAAGAGAGGACCAGAACAGTAGTCTGTTATAGAAGAGAGGACCAGAACAATAGTCTGATGTTATAGAAGAGAGGACCAGAACAGTAGTCTGATGTTATAGAAGAGAGGACCAGAACAGTAGTCTAATGTTACAGAAGAGAGGACCAGAACAGTAGTCTAGTGTTGTAGAAGAGATGACCAGAAGAGTAGTCTGTGGTTGAAGAGAGGACCAGAACAGTAGTCTAATGTTATAGAAGAGAGGAAAATAACAGTAGTCTAATGTTATAGAAGAGAGGACCAGAACAGTAGTCTAATGTTCTAGAAGAGAGGACCAGAACAGTAGTCTGTTATAGAAGAGAGGACAAGAACAGTAGTCTAATGTTATAGAAGAGAGGACCATAACAGTAGTCTAATGTCATAGAAGAGAGGACCAGAACAGTAGTCTAATGTTATAGAAGAGAGGACCAGAACAGTAGTCTAATGTTATAGAAGACAGGACCAAAACAGTAGTCTAAAGTTATAGAAGAGAGGACCAGAGCAGTAGTCTAATGTATAGAAGACAGGACCAGAACAGTAGTCTAATGTTATAGAAGAGAGGACCAGAACAGTAGTCTGATGTTATAGAAGAGAGGACCAGAACAGTAGTCTAATGTTATAGAAGAGAGGACCAGAACAGTAGTCTGTTATAGAAGAGAGGACCAGAACAGTAGTATGATGTTATAGAAGAGAGGACCAGAACAGTAGTCTGTGGTTGAAGAGAGGACCAGAACATTAGTCTGTTATAGAAGAGAGGACCAGAACAGTAGTCTAATGTCATAGAAGAGAGGACCAGAACAGTAGTCTGTGGTTGAAGAGAGGACCAGAACAGTAGTCTAATGTTATAGAAGAGAGGACCAGAACAGTAGTCTAATGTTATAGAAGAGAGGACCATAACAGTAGTCTAATGTTATAGAAGAGAGGACCAGAACAGTAGTCTAATGTTATAGTAGAGAGGACCAGAACAGTAGTTTAATGTTATAGAATAGAGGACCAGAACAGTAGTCTAATGTTATAGAAGAGAGGACCAGAACAGTAGTCTAATGTTAAAGAAGACAGGACCAGAACAGTAGTCTAATGTTATAGAAGAGAGGACCAGAACAGTAGTCTAATGTTATAGAAGACAGGACCAAAACAGTAGTCTAAAGTTATAGAAGAGAGGACCAGAACAGTAGTCTAATGTTATAGAAGAGAGGACCAGAACAGTAGTCTAATGTTGTAGAAGAGATGACCAGAAGAGTAGTCTGTGGTTGAAGAGAGGACCAGAACAGTAGTCTAATGTTATAGAAGAGAGGACCAGAACAGTAGTCTGTTATAGGAGAGAGGACCAGAACAGTAGTCTAATGTTATAGAAGAGAGGACCAGAACAGTAGTCTAATGTTATAGAAGAGAGGACCAGAACAGTAGTCTAATGTTATAGAAGAGAGGACCAGAACAGTAGTCTAATGTTATAGAAGAGAGGACCAGAACAGTAGTCTAATGTTATAGAAGAGAGGACCAGAACAGTAGTCTAATGTTATAGAAGAGAGGACCAGAACAGTAGTCTAATGTTATAGAAGAGAGGACCAGAACAGTAGTCTAATGTTCTAGAATACAGGACCAGAACAGTAGTCTGTTATAGAAGAGAGGACCAGAACAGTAGTGTAATGTTATAGAAGAGAGGACCAGAACAATAGTCTACTGTTATAGAAGAGAGGACCATAACAGTAGTCTAATGTTAAAGAAGACAGGACCAGAACAGTAGTATAATGTTACAGAAGAGAGGACCAGAACAGTAGTCTGATGTTAAAGAAGAGAGGACCAGAACAGTAGTCTAATGTTAAAGAAGACAGGACCAGAACAGTAGTCTAATGTTATAGAAGAGAGGACCAGAACAGTAGTCTAATGTTATAGAAGACAGGACCAAAACAGTAGTCTAAAGTTATAGAAGAGAGGACCAGAACAGTAGTCTAATGTTATAGAAGAGAGGACCAGAACATTAGTCTAATGTTATAGAAGACAGGACCAGAACATTAGTCTAATGTTATAGAAGACAGGACCAGAACAGTAGTCTAATGTTATAGAAGAGAGGACCAGAACAGTAGTCAAATGTTATATAAGAGAGGACCAGAACAGTAGTCTGTGGTTGAAGAGAGGACCAGAAGAGTAGTCTAATGTTATAGAAGAGAGGACCAGAACAGTAGTCTGTTATAGAAGAGAGGACCAGAACAATAGTCTGATGTTATAGAAGAGAGGACCAGAACAGTAGTCTGATGTTATAGAAGAGAGGACCAGAACAGTAGTCTAATGTTACAGAAGAGAGGACCAGAACAGTAGTCTAGTGTTGTAGAAGAGATGACCAGAAGAGTAGTCTGTGGTTGAAGAGAGGACCAGAACAGTAGTCTAATGTTATAGAAGAGAGGAAAATAACAGTAGTCTAATGTTATAGAAGAGAGGACCAGAACAGTAGTCTAATGTTCTAGAAGAGAGGACCAGAACAGTAGTCTGTTATAGAAGAGAGGACAAGAACAGTAGTCTAATGTTATAGAAGAGAGGACCATAACAGTAGTCTAATCTCATAGAAGAGAGGACCAGAACAGTAGTCTAATGTTATAGAAGAGAGGACCAGAACAGTAGTCTAATGTTATAGAAGACAGGACCAAAACAGTAGTCTAAAGTTATAGAAGAGAGGACCAGAGCAGTAGTCTAATGTATAGAAGACAGGACCAGAACAGTAGTCTAATGTTATAGAAGAGAGGACCAGAACAGTAGTCTGATGTTATAGAAGAGAGGACCAGAACAGTAGTCTAATGTTATAGAAGAGAGGACCAGAACAGTAGTCTGTTATAGAAGAGAGGACCAGAACAGTAGTATGATGTTATAGAAGAGAGGACCAGAACAGTAGTCTGTGGTTGAAGAGAGGACCAGAACATTAGTCTGTTATAGAAGAGAGGACCAGAACAGTAGTCTAATGTCATAGAAGAGAGGACCAGAACAGTAGTCTGTGGTTGAAGAGAGGACCAGAACAGTAGTCTAATGTTATAGAAGAGAGGACCAGAACAGTAGTCTAATGTTATAGAAGAGAGGACCATAACAGTAGTCTAATGTTATAGAAGAGAGGACCAGAACAGTAGTCTAATGTTATAGTAGAGAGGACCAGAACAGTAGTCTAATGTTATAGAATAGAGGACCAGAACAGTAGTCTAATGTTATAGAAGAGAGGACCAGAACAGTAGTCTAATGTTAAAGAAGACAGGACCAGAACAGTAGTCTAATGTTATAGAAGAGAGGACCAGAACAGTAGTCTAATGTTATAGAAGACAGGACCAAAACAGTAGTCTAAAGTTATAGAAGAGAGGACCAGAACAGTAGTCTAATGTTATAGAAGACAGGACCAGAACAGTAGTCTAATGTTATAGAAGAGAGGACCAGAACAGTAGTCTGATGTTATAGAAGAGAGGACCAGAACAGTAGTCTAATGTTATAGAAGAGAGGACCAGAACAGTAGTCTGTTATAGAAGAGAGGACCAGAACAGTAGTATGATGTTATAGAAGATAGGACCAGAACAGTAGTCTGTGGTTGAAGAGAGGACCAGAACATTAGTATGTTATAGAAGAGAGGACCAGAACAGTAGTCTAATGTTATAGAAGAGAGGACCAGAACAGTAGTCTCTTATAGAAGAGAGGACCAGAACTGTAGTCTGTTATAGAAGAGAGGACCAGAACAGTAGTCTGTTATAGAAGAGAGGACCAGAACTTTAGTCTGTGGTTGAAGAGAGGACCAGAACAGTAGTCTAATGTTGTAGAAGAGAGGACCAGAACAGTAGTCTGTTATAGAAGACAGGACCAGAACAGTAGTCTAATGTTATAGAAGAGAGGACCAGAACAGTAGTCTAATGTTATAGAAGAGAGGACCAGAACAGTAGTCTAATGTTATAGAAGAGAGGACCAGAACAGTAGTCTGTTATAGAAGACAGGACCAGAACAGTAGTCTGTTATAGAAGAGAGGCCCAGAACAGTAGTCTAATGTTATAGAAGAGGGGACCAGAACAGTAGTCTGTTATAGAAGACAGGACCAGAACAGTAGTCTAATGTTATAGAAGAGAGGACCAGAACATTAGTCTAATGTTATTGAAGAGAGGACCAGAACAGTAGTCTAATGTTATAGAAGAGAGGACCAGAACAGTAGTCTATTGTTATAGAAGAGAGGACCAGAACAGTAGTCTAATGTTATAGAAGAGAGAACCAGAACAGTAGTCTAATGTTATAGAAGAGAGGACCAGAACAGTAGTCTACTGTTAAAGAAGACAGGACCAGAACAGTAGTCTAATGTTATAGAAGAGAGGACCAGAACAGTAGTCTAATGTTATAGAAGAGAGAACCAGAACAGTAGTCTAATGTTATAGAAGAGAGGACCAGAACAGTAGTCTACTGTTAAAGAAGACAGGACCAGAACAGTAGTCTAATGTTATAGAAGAGAGGACCAGAACATTAGTCTAATGTTATAGAAGAGAGGACCAGAACAGTAGTCTAATGTATAGAAGAGAGGACCAGAACAGTAGTCTAATGTTATAGAAGAGAGGACCAGAACAGTAGTCTAATGTTATAGAAGAGAGGACCAGAACAGTAGTCTAATGTTATAGTAGAGAGGACCAGAACAGTAGTCTAATATTATAGAAGAGAGGACCAGAACAGTAGTCTAATGTTATAGAAGAGAGGACCAGAACAGTAGTCTAATGTTATAGAAGAGAGGACCAGAACATTAGCCTGTTATAGAAGAGAGGACCAGAACAGTAGTCTGTGGTTAAAGAGAGGACCAGAACAGTAGTCTGTGGTTGAAGAGAGGACCAGAACAGTAGTCTAATGTTATAGAAGAGAGGACCAGAACAGTAGTCTAATATTATATAAGAGAGGAACAGAACAGTAGTCTAATGTTATATAAGAGAGGAACAGAACAGTAGTCTGTTATAGAAGAGAGGACCAGAACAGTAGTCTAATGTTATAGAAGAGAGGACCAGAAGAGTAGTCTGTTATAGAAGAGAGGACCAGAACAGTAGTCTGATGTTATTGAAGAGAGGACCAGAACAGTAGTCTAATATTATAGAAGAGAGGACCAGAACAGTAGTCTAATGTTATAGAAGAGAGGACCAGAACAGTAGTCTAATGTTATAGAAGAGAGGACCAGAACAGTAGTCTAATGTTATAGAAGAGAGGACCAGAACATTAGCCTGTTATAGAAGAGAGGACCAGAACAGTAGTCTAATGTTATAGAAGAGAGGACCAGAACAGTAGTCTAATGTTATAGAAGAAAGGACCAGAACAGTAGTCTGTTATAGAAGACAGGACCAGAAAAGTAGTATAATGTTCTAGAAGAGAGGACCAGAACAGTAGTCTAATGTTATAGAAGAGAGGACCAGAACAGTAGTCTAATGTTATAGAAGAGAGGACCAGAACAGTAGTCTAATGGTATAGAAGAGAGGACCAGAACAGTAGTCTGTGGTTAAAGAGAGGACCAGAACAGTAGTCTAATGTTATAGAAGAGAGGACCAGAACAGTAGTCTGATGTTATAGAAGAGAGGACCAGAACAGTAGTCTAATGTTATAGAAGAGAGGACCAGAACAGTAGTCTGTTATAGAAGAGAGGACCAGAACAGTAGTATGATGTTATAGAAGAGAGGACCAGAACAGTAGTCTGTTATAGAAGAGAGGACCAGAACAGTAGTATGATGTTATAGAAGAGAGGACCAGAACAGTAGTCTGTGGTTGAAGAGAGGACCAGAACATTAGTCTGTTATAGAAGAGAGGACCAGAACAGTAGTCTAATGTTATAGAAGAGAGGACCAGAACAGTAGTCTCTTATAGAAGAGAGGACCAGAACTGTAGTCTGTTATAGAAGAGAGGACCAGAACAGTAGTCTGTTATAGAAGAGAGGACCAGAACTGTAGTCTGATGTTATAGAAGAGAGGACCAGAACAGTAGTCTAATATTATAGAAGAGAGGACCAGAACTTTAGTCTGTGGTTGAAGAGAGGACCAGAACAGTAGTCTAATGTTATAGAAGAGAGGACCAGAACAGTAGTCTGTTATAGAAGACAGGACCAGAACAGTAGTCTAATGTTATAGAAGAGAGGACCAGAACAGTAGTCTAATGTTATAGAAGAGAGGACCAGAACAGTAGTCTAATGTTATAGAAGAGAGGACCAGAACAGTAGTCTGTTATAGAAGACAGGACCAGAACAGTAGTCTGTTATAGAAGAGAGGCCCAGAACAGTAGTCTAATGTTATAGAAGAGGGGACCAGAACAGTAGTCTGTTATAGAAGACAGGACCAGAACAGTAGTCTAATGTTATAGAAGAGAGGACCAGAACATTAGTCTAATGTTATAGAAGAGAGGACCAGAACAGTAGTCTAATGTTATAGAAGAGAGGACCAGAACAGTAGTCTAATGTTATAGAAGAGAGGACCAGAACAGTAGTCTAATGTTATAGAAGAGAGGACCAGAACAGTAGTCTAATGTTATAGAAGAGAGTACCAGAACAGTAGTCTAATGTTATAGAAGAGAGGACCAGAACATTAGTCTAATATTATATAAGAGAGGAACAGAACAGTAGTCTAATGTTATATAAGAGAGGAACAGAACAGTAGTCTGTTATAGAAGAGAGGACCAGAACAGTAGTCTAATGTTATAGAAGAGAGGACCAGAAGAGTAGTCTGTGGTTGAAGAGAGGACCAGAACAGTAGTCTAATATTATATAAGAGAGGAACAGAACAGTAGTCTAATGTTATATAAGAGAGGAACAGAACAGTAGTCTGTTATAGAAGAGAGGACCAGAACAGTAGTCTAATGTTATAGAAGAGAGGACCAGAAGAGTAGTCTGTTATAGAAGAGAGGACCAGAACAGTAGTCTGATGTTATTGAAGAGAGGACCAGAACAGTAGTCTAATGTTATAGAAGAGAGGACCAGAACAGTAGTCTAATATTATAGAAGAGAGGACCAGAACAGTAGTCTAATGTTATAGAAGAGAGGACCATAACAGTAGTCTAATGTTATAGAAGAGAGGACCAGAACAGTAGTCTAATGTTATAGAAGAGAGGACCAGAACAGTAGTCTAATGTTATAGAAGAGAGGACCAGAACAGTAGTCTAATGTTATAGAAGAGAGGACCAGAACAGTAGTCTAATGTTATAGAAGAGAGGACCAGAACATTAGCCTGTTATAGAAGAGAGGACCAGAACAGTAGTCTAATGTTATAGAAGAGAGGACCAGAACAGTAGTCTAATGTTATAGAAGAGAGGACCATAACAGTAGTCTAATGTTATAGAAGAGAGGACCAGAACAGTAGTCTAATGTTATAGTAGAGAGGACCAGAACAGTAGTCTAATGTTATAGAATAGAGGACCAGAACAGTAGTCTAATGTTATAGAAGAGAGGACCAGAACAGTAGTCTAATGTTAAAGAAGACAGGACCAGAACAGTAGTCTAATGTTATAGAAGAGAGGACCAGAACAGTAGTCTAATGTTATAGAAGACAGGACCAAAACAGTAGTCTAAAGTTATAGAAGAGAGGACCAGAACAGTAGTCTAATGTTATAGAAGACAGGACCAGAACAGTAGTCTAATGTTATAGAAGAGAGGACCAGAACAGTAGTCTGATGTTATAGAAGAGAGGACCAGAACAGTAGTCTAATGTTATAGAAGAGAGGACCAGAACAGTAGTCTGTTATAGAAGAGAGGACCAGAACAGTAGTATGATGTTATAGAAGATAGGACCAGAACAGTAGTCTGTGGTTGAAGAGAGGACCAGAACATTAGTATGTTATAGAAGAGAGGACCAGAACAGTAGTCTAATGTTATAGAAGAGAGGACCAGAACAGTAGTCTCTTATAGAAGAGAGGACCAGAACTGTAGTCTGTTATAGAAGAGAGGACCAGAACAGTAGTCTGTTATAGAAGAGAGGACCAGAACTTTAGTCTGTGGTTGAAGAGAGGACCAGAACAGTAGTCTAATGTTGTAGAAGAGAGGACCAGAACAGTAGTCTGTTATAGAAGACAGGACCAGAACAGTAGTCTAATGTTATAGAAGAGAGGACCAGAACAGTAGTCTAATGTTATAGAAGAGAGGACCAGAACAGTAGTCTAATGTTATAGAAGAGAGGACCAGAACAGTAGTCTGTTATAGAAGACAGGACCAGAACAGTAGTCTGTTATAGAAGAGAGGCCCAGAACAGTAGTCTAATGTTATAGAAGAGGGGACCAGAACAGTAGTCTGTTATAGAAGACAGGACCAGAACAGTAGTCTAATGTTATAGAAGAGAGGACCAGAACATTAGTCTAATGTTATTGAAGAGAGGACCAGAACAGTAGTCTAATGTTATAGAAGAGAGGACCAGAACAGTAGTCTATTGTTATAGAAGAGAGGACCAGAACAGTAGTCTAATGTTATAGAAGAGAGAACCAGAACAGTAGTCTAATGTTATAGAAGAGAGGACCAGAACAGTAGTCTACTGTTAAAGAAGACAGGACCAGAACAGTAGTCTAATGTTATAGAAGAGAGGACCAGAACAGTAGTCTAATGTTATAGAAGAGAGAACCAGAACAGTAGTCTAATGTTATAGAAGAGAGGACCAGAACAGTAGTCTACTGTTAAAGAAGACAGGACCAGAACAGTAGTCTAATGTTATAGAAGAGAGGACCAGAACATTAGTCTAATGTTATAGAAGAGAGGACCAGAACAGTAGTCTAATGTATAGAAGAGAGGACCAGAACAGTAGTCTAATGTTATAGAAGAGAGGACCAGAACAGTAGTCTAATGTTATAGAAGAGAGGACCAGAACAGTAGTCTGTTATAGAAGAGAGGACCAGAACAGTAGTCTAATGTTATAGAAGAGAGGACCAGAACAGTAGTCTGTTATAGAAGAGAGGACCAGAACAGTAGTATGATGTTATAGAAGATAGGACCAGAACAGTAGTCTGTGGTTGAAGAGAGGACCAGAACATTAGTATGTTATAGAAGAGAGGACCAGAACAGTAGTCTAATGTTATAGAAGAGAGGACCAGAACAGTAGTCTCTTATAGAAGAGAGGACCAGAACTGTAGTCTGTTATAGAAGAGAGGACCAGAACAGTAGTCTGTTATAGAAGAGAGGACCAGAACTTTAGTCTGTGGTTGAAGAGAGGACCAGAACAGTAGTCTAATGTTGTAGAAGAGAGGACCAGAACAGTAGTCTGTTATAGAAGACAGGACCAGAACAGTAGTCTAATGTTATAGAAGAGAGGACCAGAACAGTAGTCTAATATTATATAAGAGAGGAACAGAACAGTAGTCTAATGTTATATAAGAGAGGAACAGAACAGTAGTCTGTTATAGAAGAGAGGACCAGAACAGTAGTCTAATGTTATAGAAGAGAGGACCAGAACAGTAGTCTAATGTTATAGAAGAGAGGACCAGAAGAGTAGTCTGTTATAGAAGAGAGGACCAGAACAGTAGTCTGATGTTATTGAAGAGAGGACCAGAACAGTAGTCTAATATTATAGAAGAGAGGACCAGAACAGTAGTCTAATATTATAGAAGAGAGGACCAGAACAGTAGTCTAATGTTATAGAAGAGAGGACCAGAACAGTAGTCTAATGTTATAGAAGAGAGGACCAGAACATTAGCCTGTTATAGAAGAGAGGACCAGAACAGTAGTCTAATGTTATAGAAGAGAGGACCAGAACAGTAGTCTAATGTTATAGAAGAAAGGACCAGAACAGTAGTCTGTTATAGAAGACAGGACCAGAAAAGTAGTATAATGTTCTAGAAGAGAGGACCAGAACAGTAGTCTAATGTTATAGAAGAGAGGACCAGAACAGTAGTCTAATGTTATAGAAGAGAGGACCAGAACAGTAGTCTAATGGTATAGAAGAGAGGACCAGAACAGTAGTCTGTGGTTAAAGAGAGGACCAGAACAGTAGTCTAATGTTATAGAAGAGAGGACCAGAACAGTAGTCTGATGTTATAGAAGAGAGGACCAGAACAGTAGTCTAATGTTATAGAAGAGAGGACCAGAACAGTAGTCTGTTATAGAAGAGAGGACCAGAACAGTAGTATGATGTTATAGAAGAGAGGACCAGAACAGTAGTCTGTTATAGAAGAGAGGACCAGAACAGTAGTATGATGTTATAGAAGAGAGGACCAGAACAGTAGTCTGTGGTTGAAGAGAGGACCAGAACATTAGTCTGTTATAGAAGAGAGGACCAGAACAGTAGTCTAATGTTATAGAAGAGAGGACCAGAACAGTAGTCTCTTATAGAAGAGAGGACCAGAACTGTAGTCTGTTATAGAAGAGAGGACCAGAACAGTAGTCTGTTATAGAAGAGAGGACCAGAACTGTAGTCTGATGTTATAGAAGAGAGGACCAGAACAGTAGTCTAATATTATAGAAGAGAGGACCAGAACTTTAGTCTGTGGTTGAAGAGAGGACCAGAACAGTAGTCTAATGTTATAGAAGACAGGACCAGAACAGTAGTCTGTTATAGAAGACAGGACCAGAACAGTAGTCTAATGTTATAGAAGAGAGGACCAGAACAGTAGTCTAATGTTATAGAAGAGAGGACCAGAACAGTAGTCTAATGTTATAGAAGAGAGGACCAGAACAGTAGTCTGTTATAGAAGACAGGACCAGAACAGTAGTCTGTTATAGAAGAGAGGCCCAGAACAGTAGTCTAATGTTATAGAAGAGGGGACCAGAACAGTAGTCTGTTATAGAAGACAGGACCAGAACAGTAGTCTAATGTTATAGAAGAGAGGACCAGAACATTAGTCTAATGTTATAGAAGAGAGGACCAGAACAGTAGTCTAATGTTATAGAAGAGAGGACCAGAACAGTAGTCTAATGTTATAGAAGAGAGGACCAGAACAGTAGTCTAATGTTATAGAAGAGAGGACCAGAACAGTAGTCTAATGTTATAGAAGAGAGTACCAGAACAGTAGTCTAATGTTATAGAAGAGAGGACCAGAACATTAGTCTAATATTATATAAGAGAGGAACAGAACAGTAGTCTAATGTTATATAAGAGAGGAACAGAACAGTAGTCTGTTATAGAAGAGAGGACCAGAACAGTAGTCTAATGTTATAGAAGAGAGGACCAGAAGAGTAGTCTGTGGTTGAAGAGAGGACCAGAACAGTAGTCTAATATTATATAAGAGAGGAACAGAACAGTAGTCTAATGTTATATAAGAGAGGAACAGAACAGTAGTCTGTTATAGAAGAGAGGACCAGAACAGTAGTCTAATGTTATAGAAGAGAGGACCAGAAGAGTAGTCTGTTATAGAAGAGAGGACCAGAACAGTAGTCTGATGTTATTGAAGAGAGGACCAGAACAGTAGTCTAATGTTATAGAAGAGAGGACCAGAACAGTAGTCTAATATTATAGAAGAGAGGACCAGAACAGTAGTCTAATGTTATAGAAGAGAGGACCATAACAGTAGTCTAATGTTATAGAAGAGAGGACCAGAACAGTAGTCTAATGTTATAGAAGAGAGGACCAGAACAGTAGTCTAATGTTATAGAAGAGAGGACCAGAACAGTAGTCTAATGTTATAGAAGAGAGGACCAGAACAGTAGTCTAATGTTATAGAAGAGAGGACCAGAACATTAGCCTGTTATAGAAGAGAGGACCAGAACAGTAGTCTAATGTTATAGAAGAGAGGACCAGAACAGTAGTCTAATGTTATAGAAGAGAGGACCATAACAGTAGTCTAATGTTATAGAAGAGAGGACCAGAACAGTAGTCTAATGTTATAGTAGAGAGGACCAGAACAGTAGTCTAATGTTATAGAATAGAGGACCAGAACAGTAGTCTAATGTTATAGAAGAGAGGACCAGAACAGTAGTCTAATGTTAAAGAAGACAGGACCAGAACAGTAGTCTAATGTTATAGAAGAGAGGACCAGAACAGTAGTCTAATGTTATAGAAGACAGGACCAAAACAGTAGTCTAAAGTTATAGAAGAGAGGACCAGAACAGTAGTCTAATGTTATAGAAGACAGGACCAGAACAGTAGTCTAATGTTATAGAAGAGAGGACCAGAACAGTAGTCTGATGTTATAGAAGAGAGGACCAGAACAGTAGTATGATGTTATAGAAGATAGGACCAGAACAGTAGTCTGTGGTTGAAGAGAGGACCAGAACATTAGTATGTTATAGAAGAGAGGACCAGAACAGTAGTCTAATGTTATAGAAGAGAGGACCAGAACAGTAGTCTCTTATAGAAGAGAGGACCAGAACTGTAGTCTGTTATAGAAGAGAGGACCAGAACAGTAGTCTGTTATAGAAGAGAGGACCAGAACTTTAGTCTAATGTTATAGAAGACAGGACCAGAACAGTAGTCTAATGTTATAGAAGAGAGGACCAGAACAGTAGTCTGTTATAGAAGAGAGGACCAGAACAGTAGTATGATGTTATAGAAGATAGGACCAGAACAGTAGTCTGTGGTTGAAGAGAGGACCAGAACATTAGTATGTTATAGAAGAGAGGACCAGAACAGTAGTCTAATGTTATAGAAGAGAGGACCAGAACAGTAGTCTCTTATAGAAGAGAGGACCAGAACTGTAGTCTGTTATAGAAGAGAGGACCAGAACAGTAGTCTGTTATAGAAGAGAGGACCAGAACTTTAGTCTGTGGTTGAAGAGAGGACCAGAACAGTAGTCTAATGTTGTAGAAGAGAGGACCAGAACAGTAGTCTGTTATAGAAGACAGGACCAGAACAGTAGTCTAATGTTATAGAAGAGAGGACCAGAACAGTAGTCTAATGTTATAGAAGAGAGGACCAGAACAGTAGTCTAATGTTATAGAAGAGAGGACCAGAACAGTAGTCTGTTATAGAAGACAGGACCAGAACAGTAGTCTGTTATAGAAGAGAGGCCCAGAACAGTAGTCTAATGTTATAGAAGAGGGGACCAGAACAGTAGTCTGTTATAGAAGACAGGACCAGAACAGTAGTCTAATGTTATAGAAGAGAGGACCAGAACATTAGTCTAATGTTATTGAAGAGAGGACCAGAACAGTAGTCTAATGTTATAGAAGAGAGGACCAGAACAGTAGTCTATTGTTATAGAAGAGAGGACCAGAACAGTAGTCTAATGTTATAGAAGAGAGAACCAGAACAGTAGTCTAATGTTATAGAAGAGAGGACCAGAACAGTAGTCTACTGTTAAAGAAGACAGGACCAGAACAGTAGTCTAATGTTATAGAAGAGAGGACCAGAACAGTAGTCTAATGTTATAGAAGAGAGAACCAGAACAGTAGTCTAATGTTATAGAAGAGAGGACCAGAACAGTAGTCTACTGTTAAAGAAGACAGGACCAGAACAGTAGTCTAATGTTATAGAAGAGAGGACCAGAACATTAGTCTAATGTTATAGAAGAGAGGACCAGAACAGTAGTCTAATGTATAGAAGAGAGGACCAGAACAGTAGTCTAATGTTATAGAAGAGAGGACCAGAACAGTAGTCTAATGTTATAGAAGAGAGGACCAGAACAGTAGTCTGTTATAGAAGAGAGGACCAGAACAGTAGTCTAATGTTATAGAAGAGAGGACCAGAACAGTAGTCTGTTATAGAAGAGAGGACCAGAACAGTAGTATGATGTTATAGAAGATAGGACCAGAACAGTAGTCTGTGGTTGAAGAGAGGACCAGAACATTAGTATGTTATAGAAGAGAGGACCAGAACAGTAGTCTAATGTTATAGAAGAGAGGACCAGAACAGTAGTCTCTTATAGAAGAGAGGACCAGAACTGTAGTCTGTTATAGAAGAGAGGACCAGAACAGTAGTCTGTTATAGAAGAGAGGACCAGAACTTTAGTCTGTGGTTGAAGAGAGGACCAGAACAGTAGTCTAATGTTGTAGAAGAGAGGACCAGAACAGTAGTCTGTTATAGAAGACAGGACCAGAACAGTAGTCTAATGTTATAGAAGAGAGGACCAGAACAGTAGTCTAATGTTATAGAAGAGAGGACCAGAACAGTAGTCTAATGTTATAGAAGAGAGGACCAGAACAGTAGTCTGTTATAGAAGACAGGACCAGAACAGTAGTCTGTTATAGAAGAGAGGCCCAGAACAGTAGTCTAATGTTATAGAAGAGAGGACCAGAACAGTAGTCTAATGTTATAGAAGAGAGGACCAGAACAGTAGTCTAATGTTATAGAAGAGAGGACCAGAACAGTAGTCTAATGTTATAGAAGAGAGGACCAGAACAGTAGTCTAATGTTATAGAAGAGAGGACCATAACAGTAGTCTAATGTTATAGAAGAGAGGACCAGAACAGTAGTCTAATGTTATAGTAGAGAGGACCAGAACAGTAGTCTAATGTTATAGAATAGAGGACCAGAACAGTAGTCTAATGTTATAGAAGAGAGGACCAGAACAGTAGTCTAATGTTAAAGAAGACAGGACCAGAACAGTAGTCTAATGTTATAGAAGAGAGGACCAGAACAGTAGTCTAATGTTATAGAAGACAGGACCAAAACAGTAGTCTAAAGTTATAGAAGAGAGGACCAGAACAGTAGTCTAATGTTATAGAAGACAGGACCAGAACAGTAGTCTAATGTTATAGAAGAGAGGACCAGAACAGTAGTCTGATGTTATAGAAGAGAGGACCAGAACAGTAGTCTAATGTTATAGAAGAGAGGACCAGAACAGTAGTCTGTTATAGAAGAGAGGACCAGAACAGTAGTATGATGTTATAGAAGATAGGACCAGAACAGTAGTCTGTGGTTGAAGAGAGGACCAGAACATTAGTATGTTATAGAAGAGAGGACCAGAACAGTAGTCTAATGTTATAGAAGAGAGGACCAGAACAGTAGTCTCTTATAGAAGAGAGGACCAGAACTGTAGTCTGTTATAGAAGAGAGGACCAGAACAGTAGTCTGTTATAGAAGAGAGGACCAGAACTTTAGTCTGTGGTTGAAGAGAGGACCAGAACAGTAGTCTAATGTTGTAGAAGAGAGGACCAGAACAGTAGTCTGTTATAGAAGACAGGACCAGAACAGTAGTCTAATGTTATAGAAGAGAGGACCAGAACAGTAGTCTAATGTTATAGAAGAGAGGACCAGAACAGTAGTCTAATGTTATAGAAGAGAGGACCAGAACAGTAGTCTGTTATAGAAGACAGGACCAGAACAGTAGTCTGTTATAGAAGAGAGGCCCAGAACAGTAGTCTAATGTTATAGAAGAGGGGACCAGAACAGTAGTCTGTTATAGAAGACAGGACCAGAACAGTAGTCTAATGTTATAGAAGAGAGGACCAGAACATTAGTCTAATGTTATTGAAGAGAGGACCAGAACAGTAGTCTAATGTTATAGAAGAGAGGACCAGAACAGTAGTCTATTGTTATAGAAGAGAGGACCAGAACAGTAGTCTAATGTTATAGAAGAGAGAACCAGAACAGTAGTCTAATGTTATAGAAGAGAGGACCAGAACAGTAGTCTACTGTTAAAGAAGACAGGACCAGAACAGTAGTCTAATGTTATAGAAGAGAGGACCAGAATAGTAGTCTAATGTTATAGAAGAGAGAACCAGAACAGTAGTCTAATGTTATAGAAGAGAGGACCAGAACAGTAGTCTACTGTTAAAGAAGACAGGACCAGAACAGTAGTCTAATGTTATAGAAGAGAGGACCAGAACATTAGTCTAATGTTATAGAAGAGAGGACCAGAACAGTAGTCTAATGTATAGAAGAGAGGACCAGAACAGTAGTCTAATGTTATAGAAGAGAGGACCAGAACAGTAGTCTAATGTTATAGAAGAGAGGACCAGAACAGTAGTCTAATGTTATAGTAGAGAGGACCAGAACAGTAGTCTAATATTATAGAAGAGAGGACCAGAACAGTAGTCTAATGTTATAGAAGAGAGGACCAGAACAGTAGTCTAATGTTATAGAAGAGAGGACCAGAACATTAGCCTGTTATAGAAGAGAGGACCAGAACAGTAGTCTGTGGTTAAAGAGAGGACCAGAACAGTAGTCTGTGGTTGAAGAGAGGACCAGAACAGTAGTCTAATGTTATAGAAGAGAGGACCAGAACAGTAGTCTAATATTATATAAGAGAGGAACAGAACAGTAGTCTAATGTTATATAAGAGAGGAACAGAACAGTAGTCTGTTATAGAAGAGAGGACCAGAACAGTAGTCTAATGTTATAGAAGAGAGGACCAGAAGAGTAGTCTGTTATAGAAGAGAGGACCAGAACAGTAGTCTGATGTTATTGAAGAGAGGACCAGAACAGTAGTCTAATATTATAGAAGAGAGGACCAGAACAGTAGTCTAATGTTATAGAAGAGAGGACCAGAACAGTAGTCTAATGTTATAGAAGAGAGGACCAGAACAGTAGTCTAATGTTATAGAAGAGAGGACCAGAACATTAGCCTGTTATAGAAGAGAGGACCAGAACAGTAGTCTAATGTTATAGAAGAGAGGACCAGAACAGTAGTCTAATGTTATAGAAGAAAGGACCAGAACAGTAGTCTGTTATAGAAGACAGGACCAGAAAAGTAGTATAATGTTCTAGAAGAGAGGACCAGAACAGTAGTCTAATGTTATAGAAGAGAGGACCAGAACAGTAGTCTAATGTTATAGAAGAGAGGACCAGAACAGTAGTCTAATGGTATAGAAGAGAGGACCAGAACAGTAGTCTGTGGTTAAAGAGAGGACCAGAACAGTAGTCTAATGTTATAGAAGAGAGGACCAGAACAGTAGTCTGATGTTATAGAAGAGAGGACCAGAACAGTAGTCTAATGTTATAGAAGAGAGGACCAGAACAGTAGTCTGTTATAGAAGAGAGGACCAGAACAGTAGTATGATGTTATAGAAGAGAGGACCAGAACAGTAGTCTGTTATAGAAGAGAGGACCAGAACAGTAGTATGATGTTATAGAAGAGAGGACCAGAACAGTAGTCTGTGGTTGAAGAGAGGACCAGAACATTAGTCTGTTATAGAAGAGAGGACCAGAACAGTAGTCTAATGTTATAGAAGAGAGGACCAGAACAGTAGTCTCTTATAGAAGAGAGGACCAGAACTGTAGTCTGTTATAGAAGAGAGGACCAGAACAGTAGTCTGTTATAGAAGAGAGGACCAGAACTGTAGTCTGATGTTATAGAAGAGAGGACCAGAACAGTAGTCTAATATTATAGAAGAGAGGACCAGAACTTTAGTCTGTGGTTGAAGAGAGGACCAGAACAGTAGTCTAATGTTATAGAAGAGAGGACCAGAACAGTAGTCTGTTATAGAAGACAGGACCAGAACAGTAGTCTAATGTTATAGAAGAGAGGACCAGAACAGTAGTCTAATGTTATAGAAGAGAGGACCAGAACAGTAGTCTAATGTTATAGAAGAGAGGACCAGAACAGTAGTCTGTTATAGAAGACAGGACCAGAACAGTAGTCTGTTATAGAAGAGAGGCCCAGAACAGTAGTCTAATGTTATAGAAGAGGGGACCAGAACAGTAGTCTGTTATAGAAGACAGGACCAGAACAGTAGTCTAATGTTATAGAAGAGAGGACCAGAACATTAGTCTAATGTTATAGAAGAGAGGACCAGAACAGTAGTCTAATGTTATAGAAGAGAGGACCAGAACAGTAGTCTAATGTTATAGAAGAGAGGACCAGAACAGTAGTCTAATGTTATAGAAGAGAGGACCAGAACAGTAGTCTAATGTTATAGAAGAGAGTACCAGAACAGTAGTCTAATGTTATAGAAGAGAGGACCAGAACATTAGTCTAATATTATATAAGAGAGGAACAGAACAGTAGTCTAATGTTATATAAGAGAGGAACAGAACAGTAGTCTGTTATAGAAGAGAGGACCAGAACAGTAGTCTAATGTTATAGAAGAGAGGACCAGAAGAGTAGTCTGTGGTTGAAGAGAGGACCAGAACAGTAGTCTAATATTATATAAGAGAGGAACAGAACAGTAGTCTAATGTTATATAAGAGAGGAACAGAACAGTAGTCTGTTATAGAAGAGAGGACCAGAACAGTAGTCTAATGTTATAGAAGAGAGGACCAGAAGAGTAGTCTGTTATAGAAGAGAGGACCAGAACAGTAGTCTGATGTTATTGAAGAGAGGACCAGAACAGTAGTCTAATGTTATAGAAGAGAGGACCAGAACAGTAGTCTAATATTATAGAAGAGAGGACCAGAACAGTAGTCTAATGTTATAGAAGAGAGGACCAGAACAGTAGTCTAATGTTATAGAAGAGAGGACCAGAACAGTAGTCTAATGTTATAGAAGAGAGGACCAGAACAGTAGTCTAATGTTATAGAAGAGAGGACCAGAACAGTAGTCTAATGTTATAGAAGAGAGGACCAGAACATTAGCCTGTTATAGAAGAGAGGACCAGAACAGTAGTCTAATGTTATAGAAGAGAGGACCAGAACAGTAGTCTAATGTTATAGAAGAAAGGACCAGAACAGTAGTCTGTTATAGAAGACAGGACCAGAACAGTAGTATAATGTTCTAGAAGAGAGGACCAGAACAGTAGTCTGATGTTATAGAAGAGAGGACCAGAACAGTAGTCTGTGGTTGAAGAGAGGACCAGAACAGTAGTCTAATGTTATAGAAGAGAGGACCAGAACAGTAGTCTGTTATAGAATAGAGGACCAGAACAGTAGTCTGTGGTTGAAGAGAGGACCAGAACAGTAGTCTAATATTATATAAGAGAGGAACAGAACATTATTCTGTTATAGAAGAGAGGACCAGAACAGTAGTCTAATGTTATAGAAGAGAGGACCAGAACAATAGTCTGTTATAGAAGAGAGGACCAGAACAGTAGTCTGATGTTAAGGATGGAAGGAAGCATTCATTCTATCAATTGATGACATTATTCTGGTGAGCAAGTGTTTATTTAGTCTTCTAGGACAACAAGTAATGACAGAAGAGAAGCTTCATGTATCTAATTAGAGACAAAGATGTCTAACAAATAGCTTAGCAAAATGTTGGAAGTTATAAGCAGAAACCGTAGGCCAATCTATACAAAAAAAGTCTGTCCAATTAGTTTTCCATCATCTCATGACTGAACAGCATATGTTCTGTATTAGCGGGTTCGGGCCTGGAGCGGGCATCTGATTTCCACTTTATCACATATAGTCGGGCAGTTGCAGATGGGTTATTAGGAATTGCTGGAAGGTGTGGGTGAACAAAAAAGCTGACCAGCGCATCACCAGTGTGTGTGTGTGTGTGTGTGTAGTTTAATCATAAAACAAGCGTGTCTAGCAATATAGTGCCAATGTAGTAACGTTATAACGTTATAGTAACAATATATAGTCATGTTCACAAATCATTTGCACGGTCATGTGCAAAAAACAACGAAAACATTACATGTACACTTGTTGCAAAACCAAAACATTGAAAGCTATTAGCACCATCCTTCATGTTAGCTGAGAAAATGCATTATGTAATCAACCGTCAAAATGGGAAATCCCGAAGAGTAAGAACAGATGCATGATCTTAAACGATCCTAGGTAACGCAATGTGATAGCAGGAGAATGGAGTGTTGAGACCTGTCTTTGATTTGGCGCCGTAGTTTTCTGTGCCACAGCTCTTCAGGTCCAGGTTCTTTGGTGGTTCTCTTCAGTCCAGGTTCTGTGGTGGTTCTCTTCAGTCCAGGTTCTGTGGTGGTTCTCTTCAGTCCAGGTTCTGTGGTGGTTCTCTTCCGTCCAGGCTCTTTGGTGCTTCTCTTCACTCCAGGCTCTTTGGAGATTCTCTTCAGTCCAGGCTCTTTGGTGGTTCTCTTCAGTCCAGGTTCTGTGGTGGTTCTCTTCAGTCAAGGCTCTTTGGTGGCTCTCTTCAGTCTCTTTGGTGGTTCTCTTCAGTCCAGGTTCGGTGGTGGTTCTCTTCAGTCTCTTTGGTGGTTCTCTTCAGTCCAGGTTCGGTGGGGGTTCTCTTCGGTCTCTTTGGTGGTTCTCTTCAGTCCAGGTTCGGTGGTGGTTCTCTTCAGTCCAGGCTCTTTGGTGGTTCTCTTCAGTCCAGGCTTTTTGGTGGTTCTCTTCAGTCCAGGTTCGGTGGGGGTTCTCTTCAGTCCAGGCTCTTTGGTGGTTCTTTTCAGTCTAGGCTCTTTGGTGGTTCCCTTCAGTCCATGTTCAGGGGTGGTTCTCTTCAGTCCAGGTTCAGTGGGGGTTCTCTTCAGTCCAGGTTCTGTGGTGGTTCTCTTCAGTCAAGGCTCTTTGGTGGTTCTCTTCAGTCTCTTTGGTGGTTCTCTTCAGTCCAGGTTCAGTGGGGGTTCTCTTCAGTCCAGGCTCTTTGGTGGTCCTCTTCAGTCCAGGTTTGGTGGGGGTTCTATACTCTGGATGGTTTCATACACTTAAGGCTGAGCGTCTCTCTGAAGGGCTGTGTATACCTCACTTCCTCTCGTGGATCTCCTCTTCAGTGTGTGGTAGGTGAGGACTAGTAGATCTCCAGCAGCCAGGACTGCCGCCACTCCCAACACAGGAACCCAGGAAGACACTGTAGAATTCAAAGCTCCTCTTTCATTCCGGGCCTCACAGTAATATTCTCCTCTGTCTTCAGAGCTGATGTTAGTGATTGTGTAACTCTGTCCAGATGCTTTTGGTGAGGTTCTTCATGTACCAGGTGTATCAGATGTTAGTGATGGGTTGACATCAGATTCACTGAACTGCCCACCACTATTTCACTAGAGGGACTGATTGACACTAAGTTATTCTTTGGGTCATATGTGACATTAAGACTCTCTTCAGGAGAGCAGATATCTACATAGCCTTCTAAAGCACAGGAGTAGCTGTCTACATCCTCACTGCTGACTGGTTCTATGTACAGGCTCTTGGTGTGGATGTGTTTGCTCTTTCGGTTGGTAAGAGGCTGTCCGTTCTTGTACCAGATGAAGTCTTGAGTTGTCACTCAAGACTGCAGGAGGTGCTACAGGTCAGTGTCACTCTCTGTCCCGCAGTTGATGTGACTAGAGTGGCTATGTTCACTTCACTTGCAGGTCTGTGATAGACCAGAGTTGATCCAGGAGAGAAAAATACTGTCTATGCACTGTGTCCTTAACCTGAACTTGTACTCAGCTGAAGTCCTCGTCTCTCAGGTCAACGATTCTCAGGGTAGAATGTTCTGTGGTCCCACTGTACTCCACACGACCCTCATAATGTAGGTTCAAGGTCAGATTTTGAGTCACGCCAGACTCCCATTGATTAATAAACCAGAGTAGTTCTGTTATGTGCTGCCAATTGGGATTGGTGTAAGTGGAGGACATGTCCACAAACGACCCCTTCAAGGTACAAAATCAAATCAAATTTGTATTGGTCACATACACATGGTTGGCAAATGCAAGTGTAGCGAAATGCTTGTGATCGGATGGTCAAACTCATACACTTCTGATCCAGAGATCCAGAACACAGAACACGGAACATGGACATTCTTGTAGCCTTTAACAGCACAGGAGTAGCCGTCTTCCTTGCTAGCCGAGACAAGAGTGTTGTTTGAGCAGTGAGCCCACCCAGAGCATGTCCGTTCTTCAACCAGATGTAGGTGGGGATGTCCCTCAGAGTACAGGCGGTATACAGGTCAGTGTTGTCAATATTGCTTATCATTTATTGTGTTTTTCTAAACACAACCGAGTGGCTCCAGAGAATGTGGTCCCGCCGCTCCTTCAGTCTAAACACACTAAATGAAATGTTTCTATCCTGTTTTCAACAGCGTTTTGTTTCATTGGTCTTGCAGCCAAAACATTGTTAGTAGAAATGTGTCTATCTATTCGTTTGATTTATCCGTTTGCACTTTCTGCTGTGTTTCAGCAACGCAAAACGAAAAGTAAAACTTAACAGAGAGTATCTGTAAGTCTGGAGTGACGCTAACCAACTTTCACACAATTTTAGTTGCTTGCAGAGTTCTTGATTGCTTCGTGAAACATCCCCAGCAACTGATAAGTAACTCATCAGCAACTTGTTTGTTTCCAGTTACAAAAACAAAAGTTAACTTTGTGCAACTATAGCAACAGCCAATCAAAACGAATGCTTTGTCACATGATCCATTCGCAGGTTTGTATTTCAGAACTCCGACCCAGTTGTCATGTTAACACAGCTATCAGCGCTGCAGGAAGCACGATGAAGGTTGATAGAAGAGACAACAGGAGCTGTATGAATAAATATTTACATCATGGCTGGTAGGTTGCCGCCACTCGGGAGCCCCAAGTTGATTGGCAATTTTATTGCATTTCAGTTACTTCTTGGAACAGCAAAGTTGACTGCAACAAAAATTGTATGAATGTTGCTTCGTGTAACTCTAGCCTAACACTTTATACTAACTTTCTGGAATGAGCTATTATACATGGTTATAAATGCTTATATATGGTTATAAATGCTTATATATGGTTATAAATGCTTATATGGTTATAAATGCTTATACAGGGTTATAAATGCTTATTCATGGTTATAAATGCTTATTCATGGTTATAAATGCTTATTCATGGTTGTAAATGCTTATATATGGTTATAAATGCTTATACAGGGTTATAAATGCTTATTCATGGTTATAAATGCTTATTCATGGTTATACGTGGTTATAAATGCTTATTCATGGTTATAACTGCTTATTCATGGTTATAAATGCTTATATATGGTTATAAATGCTTATACAGGGTTATAAATGCTTATTCATGGTTATAAATGCTTATTCATGGTTATACATGGTTATAAATGCTTATTTGTGGTTATAAATGCGTATACATGGTTATAATTGCTTATTCATGGTTATAAATGCTTATTCATGGTTATACATTGTTATAAATGCTTGTTCATGGTTATAAATGCTTATACATGGTTATAAATGCTTATTCATGGTTATAAATGCTTATTCATAGTTATACATGGTTATAAATGCTTATTCATGGTTATAAATGCTTGTTCATGGTTATAAATGCTTATACATGGTTATAAATGCTTATTCATGGTTATACATGGTTATAAAAGCTGATTCATGGTTATAAATGCTTATATATGGTTATAAATGCTTATTCATGGTTATAAATGCTTATTCATGGTTATAAATGCTTTTACATGGTTATACATGCTTATTCATGCTTATTCATGGTTATACATGCTTATAAATGCTTATACATGGTTATAAACGTTTATTCATGCTTATAAATGCTTATTCATGGTTATAAATGCTTATTCATGGTTATAAATGCTTATTCATGGTTATACATGGTTATAAATGCTTATTCATGGTTATAAATGCTTATACATGGTTATAATAGCTTATTCATGGTTATACATGGTTATAAATGCTTATTCATGGTTATAAATGCTTATTCATGGTTATACATGGTTATAAATGCTTATTCATGGTTATAAATGCTTATACATGGTTATAAATGCTTATTCATGGTTGTAAATGCTTATTCATGGTTATAAATGCTTATTCATGGTTGTAAATGCTTATTCATGGTTATAAATGCTTATTCATGGTTGTAAATGCTTATATATGGTTATAAATGCTTATTCGTGGTTATAAATGCTTATACATGGTTATAAATGCTTTTTCGTGGTTATAAATGCTTATTCATGGTTATAAATGCTTATGGTTATGAATGCTTATACATGGTTCTCTTTCTCTCTTTCTTTCGCTCTCTCGGAGGACCTGAGCCCTAGGACCATGCCTCAGGACTACCTGACATGATGAGTCCTTGCTGTCCCCAGTCCACCTGGCCGTGCTGCTGCTCCAGTTTCAACTGTTCTGCCTGTGATTATTATTATTTGACCATGCTGGTCATTTATGAACATTTGAACATCTTGGCCATGCTCTGTTATAATCTCCACCTGGCACAGTCAGAAGAGGACTGGCCACCCCACATAGCCTGGTTCCTCTCTAGGTTTCTTCCTAGGTTCTGGCCTTTCTAGGGAGTTTTTCCTAGCCACCGTGCTTCTACACCTGCATTGCTTGCTGTTTGGGGTTTTAGGCTGGGTTTCTGTACAGCACTTTGAGATATCAGCTGATGTACGAAGGGCTATATAAATACATTTGATTTGATTTGAAATTTGATTTGTATAGCAACGGAAAGATTGCAAGATCGAATCCCCTGAGCTGACAAGGTAAAAATCTGTCATTCTGCCCCTGAACAAGGCAGTTAACCCACTGTTCCTAGTGTAACAGTATAGCTTCCGTCCCTCTCCTCGCCCCTACCTGGGCTCGAACCAGGGACCCTCTGCACACATCAACAACTGACACCCACAAAGCATTGTTACCCATCGCTCCACAAACAACTACTTCAAGGTCTCAGAACGAGTGACGTCACCGATTGAAACGCTGTTAGCGCGCACCCCGCTAACTAGCTAGCCATTTCACGTCGGTTACACTAGGCCGTCATTGAAAATATGAATTTGTTCTTTAACCTGTCTAAGATATTGGTTCCCAATTGGGAATCAACCCTCCCACGTTCAGCTGAAACGGTGGCGCATGGAACGCAAAAATATTCTTAAAAATATTTAACCTCCACACATTAACATTGAAAATATGAATTTGTTCTTTAACTGACTTGCCAGTTAAAAAAAAAGGTTAAATAAAAAAACAAAAACCATACATTGACTTCTACTCAACAACCATTAGCTGTTTCATTCTCACATATACAGTCAACATAAGAGCATGTTTACAACGGAGTAGCTGAACGTATATAGAAGCCGATATTTTGTTTCACATCTCTCCATTCAATTCGATTTAAGGGCTTTATTGGCACGGGAAACATAAATAAATAATAAATAAACAAAAGTGAAATTAACAATACAAATGTACAGTAAACATTACACTCACAGAAGTTCCAAAAGAATAAAGACATTACAAATGTCATATGTCTGTCTGTATACAGTGTTGTCACGATGGGCAAACAGTTAACGTACAACAGGGGAAATAAATAAACAAATATAGGTTGTATTTACAGTGGTTTGTTCTTCACGGGTTGCCCTTTTCTTTTGGTAACAGGTCACAAATATTGCTGCTGTGTCATGCCCTGACCTTAGATATCTCTGTTTTTCTATATATTTTGGTTAGGTCAGGGTGTGACTAGGGTGGGCACTCTAGTTTTTGTATGTCTAGGGTTTTGTATGTCTAGGGGTTTTTGTATGTCTATGATGGCCTGATATGGTTCCCAGTCAGACACAGCTGTTTATCGTTGTCTCTGATTGGGGATCATATTGGTGGAGTGAAAGAGGTATGTGACTGTAGGTGGAGTGAAAGAGGTATGTGACTGTAGGTGGAGTGAAAGAGGTATGTGACTGTAGGTGGAGTGAAAGAGGTATGTGACTGTAGGTGGAGTGAAAGAGGTATGTGACTGTAGGTGGAGTGAAAGAGGTATGTGACTGTAGGTGGAGTGAAAGAGGTATGTGACTGTAGGTGGAGTGAAAGAGGTATGTGACTGTAGGTGGAGTGAAAGAGGTATGTGACTGTAGGTACGGGTAAGGATGGCAGAGAATATTACCGTTTACTGGGAATTTATTTCCTTAACACGGTAATATGGGGAAAAGGGGCTGGATGGAACCAAAGTTAAAGTTGAAGAGCCCCCTCTCCTACCATACCTGCCTACCCAGTACCTTAACGCCACCTGGCACGCTAAGCAAAATACAGGGGGTGGTCCACCCAGGTCTTACCTAGTGTGCATAGACAGTACATACTACAGGTACATGTATGCCTACAGGCGTCTTGCCTAAGCATTCCAAAGGTGCCTTCCCCTTCCCCCTGGGAACAAATGAAACAATAATACAAACTTAGTGACAAATTTCAATAATCAAAAACACAGTCCTATTGGCACACACATACCTCACAAGTAGCGGCTATAAAATACTATCAACAAAACTGTCTCTAAGCAACAACCAACACGGGACATCCAAGATGTTCTCTCTCCTAACAAAGGAACACTGGCTTTTATCCAGCTGGGGAAGGAGTTTGTATTTGCAGACAGCTGTATCCCCTGGCGAGAGGGCGGGGTCAGAGCTCCAATCTGCAATGGGGCCGACCAATCAGCTGCTTGGGGGAATCCAGGAAGCCATTTCCTGAAATACACACATACGTACACACAAACCCACAACACAGAAACTGGGGAACGTAACAATTAGAAATGTGTAATATCTGAAAATGTAGCTAGCTTACGCTAGACTATCTAACCTGTATACATCATCATGCATGATGGACGCGTCTCCCTGTCAGGACTGCCATACCACAGTGGCCCTTAGTTTGAAGATGTAATCCGGAGACAGGTGTTTTCTCCATCTCTTACTCTAATTCCACTGATTTCAAAACTTGATCCTCCAAATAGCATAGAACAACACTTATGCAGCTCCACTACACAATACTTTTTTTTTTTAAAGCAGCATTCGACAGGATTAACAACACAGACTGACGAGCTCAAATAGACAGAAGCCTTCTGTATGGCAGACCAATCTAAACTCATCTCTCTGCATGTCCAGCCCACTCGTTATCTCAGCCAATAAATGGCTAGTGGGTTGGTTGCTGTCTTTTTCTGTGGCTTAACCAACAAGGCTCGTAATTTAATAATTTAATTCGTATTTACAGATGGCATACACATGTTTGTGATTAAGGCACATGGATGTTCACATGTTCGAGAAGGCATTTCTGATAAAAAAAACGCATTTTGATTAACAAAAATGTTACGTTACGCTCTCCTCTGAAGTCGTGACTTGCGACATCGTTCACCTAGTTTCCCGAATCGGGTCACATATGGTCATACGTTGGGCAGAAGGTTAGGAAGTGCAGCTCAGTTTCCACCTCATTTTGTGGGCAGTGTGCACATCGCCTGTCTTCTCTTGAGAGCCAGGTCTGCCTACGGGGGGCCTTTCTCAATAGCAAGGCTATGCTCACTGAGTCTGTACATAGTCAAAGCTTTCCTTAAGTTTGGGTCAGTCACAGTGATCAGGTTTTCTGCAACTGCGTGCTCTGTTTAGGGACAAATATCATTCTCTCGCTCTTTCTCTCTCTCTACTTTTCTCTCTCTCTACCTATCACTCTCTCTTTCTCTGTACCTATCTCTCTCTTTCTCTCTCTACCTATCTCTCTCTCTCTCTCTCTCTCTGTCAGTTGACTCCTCAGCCTGGTTCATTAATCATTGTGAACCAGTTGACTCCTCAGCTTTGTTCATGAATCATGACACACTGATCTAATGGATGAGTCAAGTTGAATACACTGACCTAATGGATGAGTCTAGTTGAATACACTGACCTACTGGATGAGTCTAGTTGAATACACTGATCTAATGGACAAGTCTAGTTGAATACACTGATCTAATGGATGAGTCTCGTTGAATACACTGATCTAATGGATGAGTCTAGTTGAATTCACTGATCTAATGGATGAGTCAAGTTGAATACACTGACCTAATGGATGAGTCTAGTTGAATACACTGACCTAATGGATGAGTCTAGTTGAATACACTGATATAATGGATGAGTCTAGCTGAATACACTGATCTAATGGATGAGTCTAGGTGAATTCACTGATATAATGGCTGAGTCTAGTTGAATACACTGATCTAATGGATGAGTCTAGGTGAGTACACTGATATAATGGATGAGTCTAGTTGAATACACTGATCTAATGGATGAGCGGTCTAGTTGAATACACTGATCTAATTGATGAATCTAGTTGAATACACTGATCTAATGGATGAGTCTAGTTGAATACACTGATCTAATTGATGAATCTAGTTGAATACACTGATATAATGGATGAGTCTAGTTGAGTACACTGATCTAATGGATGAGTCTAGCTGAATACACTGATCTAATTGATGAGTCTAGTTGAATAGACTGATCTAATGGATGAGTCTAGTTAAATACACTGATATAATGGACGAGTCTAGTTGAATTCACTGATATAATGGATGAGTCTAGCTGAATACACTGATCTAATGGATGAGTCTAGTTGAATACACTGATCTAATTGATGAATCTAGTTGAATACACTGATCTAATGGATGAGTCTAGTTGAATTCACTGATCTAATGGATGAGTCTAGTTGAATACACTGATCTAATTGATGAGTCTAGTTGAATAGACTGATCTAATGGATGAGTCTAGTTAAATACACTGATATAATGGACGAGTCTAGTTGAATTCACTGATATAATGGACGAGTCTAGTTGAATTCACTGATCTAATGGATGAGTCTAGCTGAATACATGTTTGATGATTCCATAGCCTCAAAGGGTTACCAGAGGCTGATGTCCTACTCTTATAAGCCACCGGTTTTAGCCAATGAAACATGAACGTTGTTTGAGATCTTCTACTGTGAAAGAGACATCCATAAGAGAAAGCACTCACTACCTTGTGTATGTATTGTCTTCATTTGATATGTAGACAGGGCTTTTCATGGATCAAAATAGGGTTTACGTGTTGGGCGTGACAGGTTGCCGACCAAAATGTGTACAGGCCCTCCTGTTAGTCTTAGTGATTTCTCTGTTGCTGTTTTAAATGTAATTTCCTGTAGTTCAACACCTTTTGTCATGGCTTTACGCTGTCTGCACGACTCAAACATGATAACAAAATCAATGAGGGCCCCATGTCATGAAGAAAATACTCCTGAATGCCTCATTTTTTTTGATTTAAAAAAAAAAATTCTCCCTGACTGTCGAGATTTTATTTTGGTGATTGTTAGTTCTTAAAGATTATTTTATAAAATAATAATGTAGGTCTATTATCTTTTCGACATTCTTTGTATCTGGTTTTAGTCATTTAAGTTTACAATGAAAACGTTTGTCCAACCAGATTTTAAATATTTTTTCTCCAAATATGTATGTAATTAAATATATATATATGTGTAATTATTTTACTGTTGGGACATAGGCAGCCACGAAAAAAAACAAAAATATAACTTTGTGTTTCAATAGAGGTTATTTGTGCACCAGTGGCTCACATCAAACGTATTAAAAAAGAAAAAAGAGATAGATGTTAGTCATGTTTAAAGCTGTTTTATGGGATCTCCCCTTTCAAGGTGAATCACAACAACAGAGTCCAGATGGAATCGTCATCATACATTCCACTGGATATAGGGGAAGGAAACAATGTCCATAAATAATCATTACCAGGGTTTAGAACACAGTCACCCCATTCTCCCTTTTATCCGGGGCAACAACAACAACAACAACAACAACAACAACAACAACAACAACAAAGGAGACAGAGAAGGCAGGAATAACAAAACAAGAGAAAGAAAGAATTGCACAGAAGCTTTTCTTTCCTTTAAAATGCTGCATTAGGTCTTTTCCTGCAGTCAGTTTTCACAGTTCAAAGCTGGCAGTTCAATAAATAGCAGGAACTGGCACATCTCTGTTCTTGCAAAAAGAAATCAATGTTAATCCTATTACCGGCAGTTATCACCTAGCCCAGAAACGGTGGCAAGTAAGGAAAAAAACAGAGATGTCAAAGCGAGAAGGAGAGAGAGGGAGAGAGGAAGAGAGAGAGAGAGAGGAAGAGAGAGAGAGAGAGAGAGCGAGAGAGAGGAAGAGAGAGAGACAGAGAGAGAGGGAGAGAGGAAGAGAGAGAGAGAGAGAGAGAGAGAGAGAGAGAGAGAGAAAGAGAGAGAGAGAGAGGAAGAGAGAGAGAGAGAGAGAGAGAGAGAGAGAGGGAGAGAGGAAGAGAGAGAGAGAGAGCGAGTCACCCTTCATTCACTTTCAAACACAGTTTTGATAATTTACTTCTGTAGAAGAAGATGGGGAAGGGTGGGAGGGGAGGGAGGAGAGAGGGTGCATTTGGGAGATGTGTGTGTGTGTGTGTGTGTGTGCATGCGTGCGCGTGCTTGGTGAGAGGGGGGGTCCAGGACTACGGATGTATTTACACATAATGCTTGGATCATACCCTGCTGCTGTAAGCAAGATGTTTCAGCCACAAAACATATATTTTTTCTTTTTTTAAATGTTCACACCGCTTAGCAATCCTCTTCCTGCAGCGCCCTGACATATGGCCTTTCTCCTTCTCCTCCTCGCTCGCTCGCTCACCCCTTCCCTTTCTATTTCTTCTCCTCTCTCTCTATCCTTTCTCCTTCTCTATCATCTCTTTCTCCTCCTCTCTCTCTCCATCCCTTTCTCCTTCTCCTCCTCTCTCTCTCCATCCCTTTCTCCTTCTCCTCCTCTCTCTCTCCATCCCTTTCTCCTTCTCCTCCTCCTCTCTCGATCCCTTTCTCCTTCTCCTCCTCCTCTCTCTCTCCATCCCTTTCTCCTTCTCCTCTTCTCTCGATCCCTTTCTCCTTCTCCTCCTCCTCTCTCGATCCCTTTCTCCTTCTCCTCCTCTCTCTCTCCATCCCTTTCTCCTTCTCCTCCTCTCTCTCTCCATCCCTTTCTCCTCCTCTCTCTCCATCCCTTTCTCCTTCTCCTCCTCTCTCTCTCCATCCCTTTCTCCTCCTCTCTCTCTCCATCCCTTTCTCCTTCTCCTCCTCCTCTCTCCATCCCTTTCTCCTTCTCCTCCTCCTCTCTCGATCCATTTCTCCTTCACCTCCTCTCTCTCTCTCTCATCCCTTTCTCCTTCTCCTCCTTCTCTCTCTCTCCATCCCTTTCTCCTCCTCCTCTCTCGATCCCTTTCTCCTTCTCCTCATTCTCTCTCTCTCCATCCCTTTCTCCTCCTCCTCTCTCCATCCCTTTCTCCTTCACCTCCTCTCTCTCTCCATCTCTTTCTCCTTCTCATCCTCTCTTTCTCTCTCCATCCCTTTCTTATTCACCTCCTCTCTCTCTCCATACCTTTCTCCTCCTCCTCTCTCCATCCCTTTCTCCTTCACCTCCTCTCTCTATCAATCCCTTTCTCCTTCTCTTCCTCTCTTTCTCTCTCCATCCCTTTCTCCTTCTCCTCCTCCTCTCTCCATCCCTTTCTCCTTCTCCTCCTCTCTTTCTCTCTCCATCCCTTTCTCCTTCTCCTCCTCCTCTCTCCATCCCTTTCTCCTTCTCCTCCTCTTCTCTCTCCATCCCTTTCTTCTTCACCTCCTCATCTCTCTCTCCATCCCTTTCTCTTTCTCCTCCTCTCTCTCTCCATCCCTTTCTTCTTCACCTCCTCCTCTCTCTCTCCATCCCTTTCTCTTTCTCATCCTCTCTCTCCATCCCTTTCTTCTTCTCCTCCTCCTCTCTCTCTCCATCCCTTTCTCCTTCACCTCCTCTCTCTCTCTCTCCATCCCTTTCTTCTTCACCTCCTCTTCTCTCTCTCTCATCCCTTTCTTCTTCACCTCCTCTTCTCTCTCTCCATCCCTTTCTCCTTCTCCTCCTCCTCTCTCTATCCATCCCTTTCTCCTTCTCCTTCTCCTCTCTCTCTCCATCCCTTTCTTCTTCACCTCCTCTCTCTCTCCATCCCTTTCTCCTCCTCCTCTCTCGATCCCTTTCTCCTTCTCCTCCTCTCTCTCTCCATCCCTTTCTCCTCCTCCTCTCTCGATCCCTTTCTCCTTAAATCCTCTCTCTCCATCCCTTTCTCCTTCTCCTCCTCTCTCTCTCTCTCTCTCCATCCCTTTCTCCTCCTCCTCTCTCGATCCCTTTCTCCTTAAATCCTCTCTCTCCATCCCTTTTTCCTTCTCCTCTTCTCTCTCTCTCTCTCTCTCCATCCCTTTCTCCTTCTCCTCCTCTCTCTCTCTCTCCATCCCTTTCTCCTTCTCCTCCTCTCTCCATCCCTTTCTCTTCCTCCTCTCTCTCTCCTTCCATTCTGTCTGATTCTGGGGTGTTTTTAGTGGGGTATTGTATGGTGGTACTGTAGTAATGAGGCACAGTGACAGTAATGTTCTCGACTGCACAACATGCTGTGCTTCTTGACTCCTCAGGTTTTTGTGAAAAGCATGTGTTTTTTCAAGATTATAGAGGATTTTAGCAGTCGGTCTCCAAGTCGACACAAGACAATAGAAAATAAACAGATCATTTCCATTGTGTTCTTAGTGAAGATGTCGCACAGTGCTGTGTCACCTTGGAGTGCATTATCAGGCTGTCAGGGTCAGTTATTTATCTAAAGGAATTATCTGACATTTTGAGATACCGAATGATTTATACCCAGAGTGGAAGCTATGGGAATTAATAACTTACCATGCATTCGTTTCAAAGCTCTCGTGTTTGACTTGTTGGATCTTGCTTTTTCCATCAGTGAGTGACTAAACCAATACTTAAGCATAGTCACAAACCTGCTGACATTCAAATGGCCTTCTTGCTAAAGACAGGCCCGGGTCTATGATTCAATTATAAGATTATCACCATAAAAATAGGTAGAAACTAATTCACCAACCCCCCCCCCCCCCCCCCCCCCCCCCCCTCCCACACACAAAATGACCAATGTCAGATCAGATGCCATATGTGGATTAAACGTCTAATTCATAGCTATAGATATTAAACTCTCAAACAAAACAAGGGGTTGGTGTGTGTTGAGAAAACTAGATTAGGCTCTAATCACTGTCGCCAGGAAGTGACACTGGCAGATTAACACTGCTGCTGCTGCTGTTGTTGTTGGTCTTATTGTTACTGTCGAGAAATAGTTACAGCTAAATGTTATCAAAGCCAATTCAACACCCAACAACTCTACTGGAGGAGAACCTGACTTTTATTTTATATTTATTTTATATGGACGTAAAGATTAAATTAGTAACACGATAATATGTAAAAGATCAGAATAAAAGAAAAGTAATATTATATTGTACTTTATAGTTTATTGCTATTCAGATCAACCTAAGCCCACTGTTATTTTCTCAGGATATGGTCGTTCCAGTAAAATGCCTTATAAATGCATCTTGTTGAAACAGGTTTTCACCTTGACTTGACTGACTGTACCTATATGTATTCCACGTGAATTCAGGTGACCCCATTCCAGTCTGGCCCGTTTGATATTCCAGCAATAAATTAGATGGCCGACGGAAGGGGCTTTAACATGTAAAATAGTGGTGACATACTAAATAATGAGGCTGGCTGGAATTATGTAGCGTTGGGGGCTAGCGCGGGCTCTGGGGTATTCCCAGGTTGTGGAGCTGCCTAGCCTAGCGCCTGGTGGGCCCCCCTGGCTCAGCCCTCCCCCTACCCACTGCCCTGGTTGTATCTTAAATGGGACACTATTCCCTATGTAGTGCACTACTTACCCTATGAGTTCTGGTCAAAAGGAGTGCACTATTTAGAGAGTAGCGTACAATTTGGAACGTAGCCCCAGCCACTGAATATGGAAATGGAATTAATATAGCTACCAAGGCCGTGAGGTAGATTACACTATGGCAACCCCGCTGGCTGGGCTGGGCCAGGGCGTGAAGCCCTCTGTTTAGGAACCAAATAAAGAACACCGTTTTGTATTCAAGGAAATGTTTATTTTGTTAAATATTTTTTTGGGGATCCTGAGTGTTTATTTCAGATCGACTTTGTTGTTTTGCTATTCTCCCCCTTGATGTAAATGTCTCTCTGTGATAAAAATGTCCTCGACGTGGTAAAACACCAGCCTCGGTTTTCTGCTGTTGGATGGTGATGGTGCCGGAATATTAAGGTGTCCCAGTCTGCATTCCCCAATGGCACCTTATTCCCTATATAGTGCACTACTTTAGACCAGGATCCCATAGGGCTCGGGTCAAATGCAGTGCACTATATTTGTATGTGATAAACCATGTTGTTGTCACAGCAGGGCCCGGCCTCACCAGCTTCTTTTAGTTTGGCTGTAAAACCTGCTTTATCACCCCTAAAGTGTTTTTTTCCAGAGAGCTGGGTCTCTGATGAGACCTGTCCGCTTCCCAAATGGCACCCTATTCCCTATATAGTACACTACTTTAGACCAGAGCCCCATGGGAATAGGGCACCATTTGGGACGCATATTGGTTGTCCTTCAGGTGACACTGATTCATCCTGTTTCCTGTCAATATTAATGGATCGTCTGAAACCCCTGTTTCCTGTTGTCTGTCAGTACTAATGGATCATCTGAAATCCTAGTTTCCTGTTGTCTGTCAGTACTAATGGAGCATCTGAAATCCTTGTTTCCTGTTGTCTGTCAGTACTAATGGATCATCTGAAATCCTAGTTTCCTGTTTTCTGTCAGTACTAATGGATCATCTGAAATCCTAGTTTCCTGTTGTCTGTCAATACTAATGGATCATCTGAAATCCTTGTTTCCTGTTGTCTGTCAGTACTAATGGATCATCTGAAATCCTAGTTTCCTGTTGTCTGTCAATACTAATGGATCATCTGAAATCCCTGTTTCCTGTTGTCTGTCAGTACTAATGGATCATCTGAAATCCTAGTTTCCTGTTGTCTGTCAGTACTAATGGATCATCTGAAATCCCTGTTTCCTGTTGTCTGTCAGTACTAATGGAGCATCTGAAATCCCTGTTTCCTGTTGTCTGTCAGTTCTAATGGAGCATCTGAAATCCTAGTTTCCTGTTGTCTGTCAGTACTAATGGATCATCTGAAATCCCTGTTTCCTGTTGTCTGTCAGGACTAATGGATCATCTGAAATCCCTGTTTCCTGTTGTCTGTCAGTACTAATGGATCATCTGAAATCCCTGTTTCCTGTTGTCTGTCAGTACTAATGGAGCATCTGAAATCCTTGTTTCCTGTTGTCTGTCAGTACTAATGGATCATCTGAAATCCCTGTTTCCTGTTGTCTGTCAGTACTAATGGATCATCTGAAATCCTTGTTTCCTGTTGTCTGTCAGTACTAATGGAGCATCTGAAAACCTAGTTTCCTGTTGTCTGTCAGGACTAATGGATAATCTGAATAGTCATTAGAAATTTAGCTCCGATAATAGCTTCATTTGATATGCCACATTTGAAACAAAGGGCAACTGCTCTTACTTTTTTCTTTACAAGAAATACACTTAAATACTATTAATTGTGTGTGTTGTTGAACAATTAATGCACTTTTTTTTATCACTGATTGAATGTACTGATCTTTAGACTCGTTTTTAGGACGTAGCCTACCTGTACTGTAGGACACATCATATTGGATGTAGTGTCCTACTTCAGGCCAGTCATGAGATACAAAACCATCACAGGGAGACTGAAGGTTTTCTCTTGACTACTATCGCCCCCTTCATTATTATTGTTTTTATTTTTAGACAGGTCCTAGTATAATGGCTGATACTGTATATAGCTACACACCGGGGCTGGATTGCATTTTGAATCGCTCTATGGGTTAGTTATTATGCGGGTCGTAAAAGAAGCCCTGCAATAATATGAGAAAATATTATTGCGAATAAATTTCCGTTCTTGTTCACACTCAGCGTATCGTTAAACAGTTTGGACTGCAACAGTTCCCGCACCTCCAACATGCTCCGTTCACCTCTCAGATGAGAGTACAAATTAGAAGCGTTTGCTCTTTGAACCACATCGAAAATAAATGGATAGAGCAGAAATCAACCAAGCCTAGCAGCCGTTAGAACATCAGATAAATGTTCTGATCAGAAGGGAAATCAGCATTCAGCAGGCGGTGTTATGAAGTGGGAGATCACTTAAAGAAGGCTGTGAGTTATGTGCGCTGATTGTCAGGCAACATTATGCACAGTGTTTGAGGCTAAATAACCCAGTGTGTGGATCATAAACTGTCCCAGCAGCGCTCCACCTCGGAGCGAGAGAGGCTCCCCCCTCATAAACAACTCTGTCATTTTAAGTAAGCATCGCCCTGCTTACCAGGCACCTTTCGCTCGCCAGCCGCACCTAATTTAGCAGCTTTTAAATCTTTTGCAAGTGTTGTAGAGAGAAACGCCTGGTTGCAAATGTCTTTTATTGAATGCTGACTCTGGTATTATAGGCTTGCAGATATGCCTGGTGTAATATGTCCCCTAGCTTTATCTTGTAATAGTAAAGTGTATTAATTTTCCTGGACTGGCAGAGTGTGTGGAGGGTTAGAATTGACACTATTTGGGATTGGAACTGCTGCTTGCTACAGACTCCAAACACGTTTTTCACGCGAGGAGTAGAGAAAGATGAAGGATGAAGAGAGAGAGAAAAAACACCCTTGCAATTCCTAGATATCATAAACACCGATTTATCAAAATCCATCATGAGCAAAGGAATCTCCGTAATTAAAGAGTTTCTCAGAGAAAGTGTCTCAGAAAGCATTATTGAAAATGGCCTTCGAAGTCCACTTGGTAATATTCTGTTTAAGAATCCCTGATTCAAAATGCCAGATGTCGCTAACTACACGCTTTTCTGATATGACCGCAGCAGTTTACCCTAAATGTAGTTTTGGAGTTGGGCCATAGTTGCATGGATTGTGTAAATTCAGTTAGGTGCATTATGGTCTAGCTAAGAATCCCAAACCAGATTTTCTACAAATGCATTTTGCTGGTACAAAATAAAAAGAAGAAAAAATATATATATTTACAGGTTTCAAATGTCTGGCCTAATATGCCCTGTGACAGATTGTCATTAATATTTATTTCAATATTTAGGTCTATGAGGTGTACAAATAATATCATGTATATAGATAGAGCTGTTGATTACACATGTGTCTATCTCAATAGTTTGTCTATCTTGACACCATATTGAAGTTCTTATTAACATATTAAACCAAATGTAGTTTGATAAATGAGGGAAGTTGTTTCAGGGACATTCTTTTGAATACCGGGCCCAGCTTTCACCACTACTTAGTTGTTGTGTCTTTTATTTTGATGAAACCAGACACTGGATATATGCCAGCGTGTTGGGTATCACTTATCATGATTGCTTATTTTCTATAACCACAAACGCTGTGTTGTCTATATATGATCAGTGCCTCATTACTGATTCATATATATATATGTATATATATATATATATATATATATAGTCTCTCCATAGCCCTCCGGAAATCATGCTGACGGAAAAACTCTTTATTTTATGAGCCTCCACTTATATTGTACTGAACATTGTACCTGACTCTTGGTTGTGGGAGGAAGCAAATGAAAAGGACTACGGGTGGTGGGTCTACCAAGTTTCTACCGCAGTGCTTCTGGATAATAGCTCACGTTCAGGCCTCCCCCCCCCCCCACACACACACGAGTGTTCCAGTCTCACACGGTACTTAAGTGTGATTAATAAGGTGCAGTTGTGTGTGGTTGTGTGTGTATGTCAAGATAAACGTGGAAGGAAGCCACCACCTAGCAGTAAACTGCACAGTGCCTAGCTCGCAAAGCAGAAGAGCTGTTTTTTTTTTTATCAAGCCGAGGGCTCAGACCACCAGAGGCTCTTGTGAAGGAAGGAAATTACCGGGTGCAAACATTCACAATGGCCCAACTCATCCCCCCCTCCGCTCGTCTCTTCTCCCTCTCTCTCGTTCTCTGACTTCCAGTCTCCTGTCCCTATGTTTATCAGGTTTTGGGGCACTGTATTTTGATGTCAATAAGCAATTTTTCCTTGGCTGGTCTCCTGCCTGACCCCTTTAATCCATCAATATATGATTAGAGATAAAGTTTTGTGGACGCCTGCTGCAGTCACAAGATAAATGACATCTCTGAAGTCACGCATTAAAGACTAGATGAAGGCCTTGTGACTGTGTCTTCACTGCTCATCTGCCTCTGTCCAACCTATCACACTAAGTGACAAGAAAGAGAAATAATGAACTGGGGCAGAAAAAGCTGAGAGATATTTCTTACACACAGCCCGCGACTGTCTTCAGCCGGGATTAGGACGCATTAGAGGCGTGCTGGAGACGAGAGAGGCAGAGAGAGAGAGAGAGAGGGAGAGCTGCTGGTTGTGTGTCAGGGCCAAAAGAGGAAGGATGATTCATCCCCCAAAAACCATTAAAGTCTAGCTAAAACAGACGTTGTTTAAAAGAAAAGCACTTTGAGAGGTGTAGATGCACCTCGGGGAAAGACATTTTTTATATTTTTTGGGGGGTGAAGGTATAAAGATTTAGGACAATTTAGTAAATGGGTGTTTAATGTGTTTTCTGGTTACAGATCTTTAGTTTTCTGGTTAACTATATTTTATTTTGTAGTTACATGTCATTTTTTTCTGTGTTTGAAGGAACACACAAATGATTACCAATGTATTCACAAAGTATGACTTGAGATTTAATACGTTTTTTTATTTTTTGTAGGAAAGGCTTATGCAAAATGAAGAGACAGAAGTACTCGTGCTATTCTGAAATAATACGGACGACAGAGTAGAGGGTTAGGGTTTAGTAAAAAGAGAACCTGGCTATGCACCATGTCTGTCCATGTCTACTCATCATATTGGTTTCCCATTTTGTTAGAAACCATTGAAAATGTTTTGGTGATATCTGGTGTATCGTCAAATCGATCACAGCACACTTCTGGATTCATTCGGCAGTTTAAAAAAAAAAAAAAACCTGATTACGTAGAAATGAATGATTTATATTCCTACTTAACTTAAGTTGAAAATTATGAGGTCGCTACTTCCTGTTGACAAGACATGTTGATGAATAGCCTAATGTCAAAACACAGTTTTGAAAAGTGTCCAAATCAATAACCAATATGCAGAAACAGTTTGTGATATGTTGAAAACCTAAACATACAATTTACTATCTACGCATACATAGTATAGGAATCATATTACTTGTGTTTTTTTAAAGCACCTTGCACCAAAACCCCTGTTGCTTTGACAAGTGGCAATACATCAGTCATCGATTATGTGCTGTTGAAACTACCACAACTCAAAAACCACATGGAAACTGGAAATATTTTGAATCACTGGTTACAGGACAACCTTCAGAACACAGTCAGCTACATTGTGATATGGGGGGGGGTCACCAAAAACAGAAACACACTGTTTTGTCAATCACTCATATTGATTATCATGTTGAAATCTAGAGGGGAGATGAGGTTGCACGTCCTCCTCGTTAAAACTAACACAGTGTCACGTTCTGACCATCGTTCGTGTGTGTTTTCCTTGTTTTAGTGTTGGTCAGGACGTGAACTGGGTGGGCATTCTATGTTGGATGTCTTGTTTGTCTATTTCTATGTCCGGCCTGATATGGTTCTCAATCAGAGGCAGGTGTTAGTCATTGTCTCTGATTGGGAACCATATTTAGGTAGCCTGGGTTTCACTGTGTGTTTGTGGGTGATTGTCCTTAGTGTTAGTTTGCACCAGTTTAGGCTGTTTCGGTTTTCATTACGTTTATTATTTTGCACTGTTTGTATTTGGATTCATGTTGCTATAGTCACAATAAACATGGATCGCAATCTACACGCCGCATTTTGGTCCGACTCTCCTTCACACCTAGAAGACCGTTACAGAATCACCCACCACAACAGGACCAAGCGGTGTGGTAATGGGCAAAGGAAAAAGCAGCAGCAGGAGCAGCGCGAGGAGGTATGGACATGGGAGGACGAATTAGACGGTAAAGGACCTTGGGCTCAGCCAGGAGAGTATCGCCGCCCCAAGGAAGAACGGGAGGCGGCGAAAGCGGAGAGGCGTTGGTACGAGGAGGCAGCGCGGCGTCGTGGATGGAAGCCCGGGAGTCAGCCCCAAAAATTTCTTGGGGGGGGGCTAACAGGGAGTATGGCTACGCCAGGTAGGAGACCTGAGCCAACTTCCTGTGGTTACCGGGGGGCTAGAGAGACCGGGCAGGCACCGTGTTATGCTGTGGAGCGCACGGTGTCCCCAGTGCGGGTGCACAGCCCGGTGCGGTACATTCCAGCTCCGCGTATCGGCCGGGCTAGAGTGGGCATCGAGCCAAGTGCCATGAAGCCGGCTCTACGCATCTGGTCTCCAGTGCGTCTCCTTGGGCCGGCTTACATGGCACCAGCCTTGCGCACGGTGTCCCCGGTTCGCCTGCATAGCCCAGTGCGGGCTATTCCACCTCGCCGCACTGGCAGGGCGACCGGGACCATTCAACCGGGTAAGGTTGGACAGGCTCGGTGCTCAAGAGCTCCAGTGCGCCTGCACGGCCCGGTCTATCCGTCACCACCTCCACACCCCAGCCCTCCGGTGGCAGCTCCCCGTACCAGGCTGTCTCTCCGGCCCATCCGTCCAGAGCCTTCCTCCTCTCCAGCGCTGCCGGAGCCTCCCGCCTGTCCGGCGCCTCTGCCGGAGCCTCCCGCCTGTCCGGCGCCTCTGCCGGAGCCTCCCGCCTGTCCGGCGCCTCTGCCGGAGCCTCCCGCCTGTCCGGCGCCTCTGCCGGAGCCTCCCGCCTGTCCGGCGCCTCTGCCGGAGCCTCCCGCCTGTCCGGCGCCTCTGCCGGAGCTTCCCGTCTGCCCGGCGCCTCTGCCGGAGCTTCCCGTCTGCCCGGCGCCTCTGCCGGAGCTTCCCGTCTGCCCGGCGCCATCGGAGCTTCCCGTCTGCCCAACGCCGCCAGTGCCGCCCGTCTGCCCAGCGCCGCCAGTGCCGCCCGTCTGCCCAGCGCCGCCAGTGCCGCCCGTCTGCCCAGCGCCGCCAGTGCCGCCCGTCTGCCCAGCGCCGCCAGTGCCGCCCGTCTGCCCAGTGCCGCCAGCGCCGCCCGTCTGCCCAGCGCCGCCAGCGCCGCCCGTCTGCCAGGAGCCGCCAGCGCCGCCCGTCTGCCAGGGGCCGCCAGTGCCGCCAGTCAGCCAGGGGCCGCCAGTGCCGCCAGTCAGCCAGGGGCCGCCAGTGCCGCCAGTCAGCCAGGGGCCGCCAGTGCCGCCAGTCAGCCAGGGGCCGCCAGTGCCGTCAGTCAGCCCAGCGCCAGCGCCGCCAGTCAACCAGGGGCCGCCAGAGCTGCCAGTCTGCAAGGAGCTACCAGTCTGCAAGGAGCCGCCAGAGCTGCCTGTCTGCAGGATGCCGCCAAAGCTGCTAGTCTGCAAGGAGCCGCCAGAGCTGCTAGTCTGCAAGGAGCTGCCAGTTAGCATGGAGCAGCCAGGGCCGCCAGTCAGCATGGAGCAGCCAGGGCCGCCAGTCAGCATGGAGCAGCCAGGGCCGCCAGTCAGCATGGAGCAGCCAGGGCCGCCAGTCAGCATGGAGCAGCCAGGGCCGCCAGTCAGCATGGAGCAGCCAGTGCTGCCAGTCAGCATGGAGCAGCCAGATCTGCCAGTCGACCAGACTCTTCCAGATCTGCCAGTCGACCAGACTCTTCCAGATCTGCCAGTCGACCAGACTCTTCCAGATCTGCCAGTCGACCAGACTCTTCCAGATCTGCCAGTCGACCAGACTCTTCCAGATCTGCCAGTCGACCAGACTCTTCCAGATCTGCCAGTCGACCAGACTCTTCCAGATCTGCCAGTCGACCAGACTCTTCCAGATCTGCCAGTCGACCAGACTCTTCCAGATCTGCCAGTCGACCAGACTCTTCCAGATCTGCCAGTCGACCAGACTCTTCCAGATCTGCCAGTCGACCAGACTCTTCCAGATCTGCCAGTCGACCAGACTCTTCCAGATCTGCCAGTCGGCCAGGATCTTCCAGATCTGCCAGTCGGCCAGGATCTGCCAGAACCGCCAGCCGGCCAGGATCTGCCAGAACCGCCAGCCGGCCAGGATCTGCCAGAACCGCCAGCCAGCCAGGATCTGCCGGATCTAACTACCTGCCTGAGCTTCCTCTCAGTGCTGTGCTACCCATCAGTCCCGAGCTACTTCTGTCCCGAGCTGCCCCTCTGTCTCGAGCTGACCCTCTGTCCCGAGCTGTCATTAAGAAGGGTCACCTATCTAGGGACGCTAAGGAGGTGGACTAAAACTGTTATGGAGTGGGGTCCACGTCCAGCGCCAGAGCCGCCACCGCGGACAGATGCCCACCCACACCCTCCCCCATAGGTTTAAGTTGTGCGTCCGGAGTCCGCACCTTGGAGGGGGGGTACTGTCACGTTCTGACCATCGTTCGTGTGTGTTTTCCTTGTTTTAGTGTTGGTCAGGACGTGAACTGGGTGGGCATTCTATGTTGGATGTCTTGTTTGTCTATTTCTATGTCCGGCCTGATATGGTTCTCAATCAGAGGCAGGTGTTAGTCATTGTCTCTGATTGGGAACCATATTTAGGTAGCCTGGGTTTCACTGTGTGTTTGTGGGTGATTGTCCTTAGTGTTAGTTTGCACCAGTTTAGGCTGTTTCGGTTTTCATTACGTTTATTATTTTGCACTGTTTGTATTTGGATTCATGTTGCTATAGTCACAATAAACATGGATCGCAATCTACACGCCGCATTTTGGTCCGACTCTCCTTCACACCTAGAAGACCGTTACACACAGCCTCCCAAAACCACAGGGAATTTTTAGGGGAATAATGTGTACATCACTGGTCAAGAGGACGCTTTGTAGAAGACAACTAGCCACATTTTTTGAAGTGGTGCATTTTTTAAATTCAAGTTGGTAAGTGTAAAGCAACACTTTTTTTGTTAAATCTTTTTCCATTGAAATCAAGCTGAAATCCACAATACAGAGGAGGTGTAGTGCTGTTTATACTGACACTATTCAAAGGGCCACACACACACTTGGAATAGGCTATACGTGATTGGTTAGATGAGAACTTGTAGGAGGCTTATTTTTATATTTTGGAACGTTTGATCTTGATTTCGGGAGGCTTCCATCACGGAAATTGTATCAAACCACTTTTTCCGTTAAGTTAACTTTAACGAATCACGACGCGACATAGGATATCAACAGTGACAACGGTTGTCTGCTATTTGTTAAGTGTTAGTTTGACTGTCAAATTCATGTAATTGTGTGTGTGTGTGTGTGTGTGTGTGGCCATCGACTTCTAAAGAGAGACCAGCCGAAACTTTCTAATGCCGTTTAGAGTTGGTCAAATTACCTCTGCGTTCTAAGTCCTGCGCACACCAGCGTGTAACAAAATCAACGGTATGAAACCATAGATATTGATCTGTTTTAAACAATGGATCTTATTTAATCGTGATTAACTATAAACTTTTATACTAACGTCACCAAGTCAAAAGGGCATGAAAATGCAAGCTTGTGTAAAGTAGTGACACAAACTGTCCACATTAGGGAAATTAAAGCAATATAAAATCATTTTAGATGGCAAAAAAATTATTCAACATGTCAATTTAGGATACTAGTGCACTTGTATGTTGCCCACTCACAAACTTCTGCAACAATGACATCTATTTCTCACTCCTTTATAACCATTTACAGAGATAAACAACGCTCTCAAACATCATTTAACCGTGGGCTCTAGACTAGAGTTTCCTAATAATATTATGATCAATAACTGTAAAAAGTTGGAATTGTATCACATTTGGACGTTTACATGTGGCTAGTTCTATGGCTGTTGGCTATTCCATGGATCCACCGTTGCTGTGTCACCAACCCCAGCTGAGGGGACTAGTTAGACTATAACCTAATGCAGTGGGACACCAACCCCAGCTGAGGGGACTAGTTAGACTTTAACCTAATGCAGTGGGACACCAACCCCAGCTGAGAGGACTAGTTAGACTTTAACCTAATGCAGTGGGACACTAACCCTAGCTGAGAGGACTAGTTAGACTTTAACCTAATGCAGTGGGACACCAACCCCAGCTGAGGGGACTAGTTAGACTTTAACCTAATGCAGTGGGACACCAACCCCAGCTGAGGGGACCAGCTAGACTATAGCCTAATGCAGTACATGGGGAGATATTAAAAGGCTATAGTGTTACATGCCTTTGCCTCTGCGTTAACCTCAAACCTCACACTAATAGATGGGATTACAAAACTGAAATGACAGTATTATGGCAAGGAGTCCTGACTAGCAGGAGGAGATATTAAACGGCATATCTGGTAGCACTCGGTGTTAAGTGGCGCCAAGTGCTCATTAAGTTTCTGATGCTGTAAGTCCATGTCTGCCCCTGCCTAGGCTGATACGAGAGAGAGAGAGAGAGAGAGAGAGAGAGAGAGAGAGCTGCTCTCTGGGCCACGCTGAGTGAACGCGGGTGGGATTTGTTGCTGGACTCAGACCCTGTTATCGCCAACCGTCAGTTAATACTGCACTGTGGTGTGACAATGTTATGACCGTCTGCACAAGGATGGGAAAATATTTGAATTTTCCCATTAAAGTGGTACGGTGCATGCCTACTGCTTGTGTTTTCATGTGGAACGATGTCACCTGGACAGCCACTTACCCTCCATAGTAACAGAGACATACCTGACTCACATACTGTATGAAGCAGAGGTAGGATGTTGGGACTCACACAGGGAGCAGAGGTAGGATGTTGGGACTCACACAGGGAGCAGAGGTAGGATGTTGGGACTCACACAGGGAGCAGAGGTAGGATGTTGGGACTCACACAGGGAGCAGAGGTAGGATGTTGGGACTCACAGGGAGCAGAGGTAGGATGTTGGGACTCACAGGGAGCAGAGGTAGGATGTTGGGACTCACAGGGAGCAGACGTAGGATGTTGGGACTCACAGGGAGCAGAGGTAGGATGTTGGGACTCACAGGGAGCAGACGTAGGATGTTGGGACTCACACAGGGAGCAGAGGTAGGATGTTGGGACTCACAGGGAGCAGAGGTAGGGAGCAGACGTAGGATGTTGGGACTCACACAGGGAGCAGAGGTAGGATGTTGGAACCCACAGGGAGCAGATGTAGGATGTTGGGACTCACACAGGGAGCAGAGGTAGGATGTTGGGACTCACACAGGGAGCAGAGGTAGAATGTTGGGACTCACAGGGAGCAGAGGTAGGATGTTGGGACTCACAGGGAGCAGAGGTAGGATGTTGGGACTCACAGGGAGCAGACGTAGGATGTTGGGACTCACAGGGAGCAGACGTAGGATGTTGGGACTCACACAGGGAGCAGAGGTAGGATGTTGGAACCCACAGGGAGCAGATGTAGGATGTTGGGACTCACACAGGGAGCAGAGGTAGGATGTTGGAACTCACACAGGGAGCAGAGGTAGACTGTTGAGATCACCTGTTGTTCACCTCGACTTCCCCCCGCTTCCTTGACAAGTTCCACCTCCTAACCTTGTCAACATGGCTTTCTCAGAAGTTGTAACATTTGATAAATCAACTGTAAATAAGAAGAGGGCGTTCAGATCTTTGCTTGAGGCTTCCGTGGATGCGAGCCAGGAGACCATCACCAGATTTGGCCCCTGAAGTCAATTAAAGTCCTTTCATTCCAAGCTGAGGCGAAGAGAGGGGGCAAAGGAGACAGAAAGGAAGCGGATGACGATCAACCCCCCCTCTCTCAAAAGCCTTTCATTTTGCTGCATGGCTTCATAGAGACAAAAGACTCAAGGCCTTACTATTAAGCACAATTATCATGTTTGGTTTACAGTGCTATACATTTTCATCAAGGATGAGGTCTGGCTAGGGGGGCGACTCAGGCTACTCTCACAGCGTTTCTTTGGGAAGATGGGTCCTGGTCCACAAGGATATATTACATGACAATAATGAGAAGCTCATTATTCACAGACACCATCTACCAATTAATTTGTCTTTCCCAGTTATTATTATTTTTTTGTATAAAAAAAAAAAAATGTAAAAAAAATGAGGGGGTGGATCAGCTTTAATATTGCGGATAGATTGTTGCTTCCGTCAATGTAATTATCTGCATCGTTTCCGATCCCCCCCCCCCCCCCCCCTATATGTTTTTGGTAAATATATACAGCTCTGGAAAACATTGAGACCACAGCAAAATGATCAATTTCTCTGTTTTTACTATTTCTATATTTATTCAGGTAAAATTAACATTTTTTGTTCTATTCTATAAACTACTGACAACATTTCTCCCATATTTCAAATAAAAAATATTGTAATTTAGAGCATTTATTTGCAGAAAATGACAACTGGTCAAAATAACAAGAAAAAAATGCAGTGTTGTCAGACCTCGAATAATGCAAAAAAAAGAAGTTCTTATTCATTTTTTAAACAACACAACACTAATGTTTAAACTGAGGAAGAGTTCAGACATCAATATTTGGTAGAATAACCCTGATTTTCAATCACAGCTTTCATGCGTCTTGGCATGCTCTCCACCAGTCTTTCACATTGATGTTGGGTGACTTTATGCCACTCCTGGTGCAACAATTCAAGCAGCTCGGCTTTGTTTGATGGCTTGTGACCATCCATCTTCCTCTTGATCACATTCCAGAGGTTTTCAATGGGGTTCAGGTCTGGAGATTGGGCTGGTCATGACAGGGTCTTGATCTGGTGGTTCTCCATCCACACCTTGATTGACCTGGCTGTGTGGCATGGAGCATTGTCCTGCTGGGAAAACCAATCCAATTCTGTAAGAGTAATATATATGCCAATTGTGTGATGATCCGACGGCATTCTGTCCCCTATCAACACTTTTTAAGTTTTTGGTGCCAGAGAGAGAATGACATAAGAAAGTAATCAAGACGACTAGCTTGATTAAACCTCCATGTATATCTCACTAGGTTAGGGTATTAAACCTCCTCCATGTATATCTCACTAGGTCAGGATATTAAACCTCCATGTGTATCTCACTAGGTCAGGGTATTAAACCTCCTCCATGTATATCTCACTAGGTTAGGGTATTAAACCTCCTCCATGTATATCTCACTAGGTCAGGGTATTAAACCTCCTCCGTGTATATCTCACTAGGTCAGGATATTAAACCTCCATGTACAGTGCCTTGCGAAAGTATTCGGCCCCCTTGAACTTTGCGACCTTTTGCCATATTTCAGGCTTCAAACATAAAGATATAAAACTGTATTTTTTTGTGAAGAATCAACAACAAGTGGGACACAATCATGAAGTGGAACGACATTTATTGGATATTTCAAACTTTTTTAACAAATCAAAAACTGAAAAATTGGGCGTGCAAAATTATTCAGCCCCTTTACTTTCAGTGCAGCAAACTCTCTCCAGAAGTTCAGTGAGGATCTCTGAATGATCCAATGTTGACCTAAATGACTAATGATGATAAATACAATCCACCTGTGTGTAATCAAGTCTCCGTATAAATGCACCTGCACTGTGATAGTCTCAGAGGTCCGTTAAAAGCGCAGAGAGCATCATGAAGAACAAGGAACACACCAGGCAGGTCCGAGATACTGTTGTGAAGAAGTTTAAAGCCGGATTTGGATACAAAAAGATTTCCCAAGCTTTAAACATCCCAAGGAGCACTGTGCAAGCGATAATATTGAAATGGAAGGAGTATCAGACCACTGCAAATCTACCAAGACCTGGCCGTCCCTCTAAACTTTCAGCTCATACAAGGAGAAGACTGATCAGAGATGCAGCCAAGAGGCCCATGATCACTCTGGATGAACTGCAGAGATCTACAGCTGAGGTCGGAGACTCTGTCCATAGGACAACAATCAGTCGTATATTGCACAAATCTGGCCTTTATGGAAGAGTGGCAAGAAGAAAGCCATTTCTTAAAGATATCCATAAAAAGTGTTGTTTAAAGTTTGCCACAAGCCACCTGGGAGACACACCAAACATGTGGAAGAAGGTGCAGATGAAACCAAAATTGAACTTTTTGGCAACAATGCAAAACGTTATGTTTGGCGTAAAAGCAACACAGCTCATCACCCTGAACACACCATACCCACTGTCAAACATGGTGGTGGCAGCATCATGGTTTGGGCCTGCTTTTCTTCAGCAGGAACAGGGAAGATGGTTAAAATTGATGGGAAGATGGATGGAGCCAAATACAGGACCATTCTGGAAGAAAACCTCTGTCTGCAAAAGACCTGAGACTGGGACGGAGATTTGTCTTCCAACAAGACAATGATCCAAAACATAAAGCAAAATCTACAATGGAATGGTTCAAAAATAAACATATCCAGGTGTTAGAATGGCCAAGTCAAAGTCCAGACCTGAATCCAATCGAGAATCTGTGGAAAGAACTGAAAACTGCTGTTCACAAATGCTCTCCATCCAACCTCACTGAGCTCGAGCTGTTTTGCAAGGAGGAATGAGAAAAAATGTCAGTCTCTCGATGTGCAAAACTGATAGAGACATACCCCAAGCGACTTACAGCTGTAATCGCAGCAAAAGGTGGCGCTACAAAGTATTAACTTAAGGGGGCTGAATAATTTTGCACGCCCAATTTTTCAGTTTTTGATTTGTTAAAAAAGTTTGAAATATCCAATTAATGTCGCTCCACTTCATGATTGTGTCCCACTTGTTGTTGATTCTTCACAAAAAAATACAGTTTTATATCTTTATGTTTGAAGCCTGAAATGTGGCAAAAGGTCGCAAAGTTCAAGGGGGGCCGAATACTTTCGCAAGGCACTGTATATCTCACTAGGTCAGGATATTAAACCTCCTCCATGTATATCTCACTAGGTCAGGGTATTAAACCTCCTCCATGTATATCTCACTAGGTCAGGATATTAAACCTCCTCCATGTATATCTCACTAGGTCAGGGTATTAAACCTCCTCCATGTATATCTCACTAGGTCAGGGTATTAAACCTCCTCCATGTATATCTCACTAGGTCAGGGTATTAAACCTCCACCATGTATATCTCACTAGGTCAGGGTATTAAACCTCCTTCATGTATATCTCACTAGGTCAGGGTATTAAACCTCCCCCATGTATATCTCACTAGGTCAGGGTATTAAACCTCCTCCATGTATATCTCACTAGGTCAGGGTATTAAACCTCCTCCATGTATATCTCACTAGGTCAGGGTATTAAACCTCCTCCATGTATATCTCACTAGGTCAGGGTATTAAACCTCCTCCATGTATATCTCACTAGGTCAGGGTATTAAACCTCCACCATGTATATCTCACTAGGTCAGGGTATTAAACCTCCTCCATGTATATCTCACTAGGTCAGGGTATTAAACCTCCTCCATGTATATCTCACTAGGTCAGGGTATTAAACCTCCCCCATGTATATCTCACTAGGTCAGGGTATTAAACCTCCTCCATGTATATCTCACTAGGTCAGGGTATTAAACCTCCTCCATGTATATCTCACTAGGTCAGGGTATTAAACCTCCTCCATGTATATCTCACTAGGTCAGGGTATTAAACCTCCTCCATGTATATCTCACTAGGTCAGGGTATTAAACCTCCACCATGTATATCTCACTAGGTCAGGGTATTAAACCTCCTCCATGTATATCTCACTAGGTCAGGGTATTAAACCTCCTCCATGTATATCTCACTAGGTCAGGATATTAAACCTCCTCCATGTATATCTAACTAGGTCAGGGTATTAAACCTCCTCCATGTATATCTCACTAGGTCAGGATATTAAACCTCCACCATGTATATCTCACTAGGTCAGGGTATTAAACCTCCATGTATATCTAACTAGGTCAGGGTATTAAACCTCCTCCATGTATATCTCACTAGGTCAGGGTATTAAACCTCCTCCATGTATATCTCACTAGGTCAGGGTATTAAACCTCCTCCATGTATATCTCACTAGGTCAGGGTATTAAACCTCCATGTATATCTCACTAGGTCAGGGTATTAAACCTCCTCCATGTATATCTCACTAGGTCAGGGTATTAAACCTCCATGTATATCTCACTAGGTCAGGGTATTAAACCTCCATGTATATCTCACTAGGTCAGGGTATTAAACCTCCCCCATGTATATCTCACTAGGTCAGGGTATTAAACCTCCATGTATATCTCACTAGGTCAGGGTATTAAACCTCCTCCATGTATATCTCACTAGGTCAGAGTATTAAACCTCCACCATGTATATCTCACTAGGTCAGGGTATTAAACCTCCACCATGTATATCTCACTAGGTCAGGATATTAAACCTCCTCCATGTATATCTCACTAGGTCAGGGTATTAAACCTCCTCCATGTATATCTCACTAGGTCAGGGTATTAAACCTCCTCCATGTATATCTCACTAGGTCAGGATATTAAACTTCCTCCATGTATATCTCACTAGGTCAGGATATTAAACCTCCTCCATGTATATCTCACTAGGTCAGGGTATTAAACCTCCTCCATGTATATCTCACTAGGTCAGGATATTAAACCTCCTCCATGTATATCTCACTAGGTCAGGATATTAAACCTCCTCCATGTATATCTCACTAGGTCAGGGTATTAAACCTCCTCCATGTATATCTCACTAGGTCAGGATATTAAACCTCCTCCATGTATATCTCACTAGGTCAGGGTATTAAACCTCTTCCATGTATATCTCACTAGGTCAGGGTATTAAACCTCCTCCATGTATATCTCACTAGGTCAGGATATTAAACCTCCTCCATGTATATCTCACTAGGTCAGGGTATTAAACCTCCTCCATGTATATCTCACTAGGTCAGAGTATTTAAGACTCCATATATCCACTAATTCCAATATATCCATGACATTCATGATTTCCTTAAGTGCCTGAGGATGATAGTTTGTAGTGTGATTTCCTTTACGGTCCATAGAGGTATTTAAGACCGTATTAAAAACATCCCACCATAATAATAGAGTCTAGTGTTGCTTGTAGAGTTGATAAATTCTTACATATATTTTCAAAGAAGCTTGGATCATCATTATTTGGACCGTATAGGTTAATAAGGCATATCTGGTTATGGCTCAATAACATATTTAAAGTCATCCATCTACCTCGAGGATCTGTTTGGACAATTTGCAAATTTGGATCAAAATTAGTGTTAATTAATATCATCACCTCTTTTGAGTTTCTTTGCCCATGGGAGAAATATATTTCGACCCCACAGTCCTTTTTCCACAAAACTTCATCTAAAATTGTTGAATGAGTTTCCTGTAAACAATGGATATTATATTCATTCTCTTTTGTTATTACCTGCTAGGCCATTACAATTAGGACTGGCTATACTTATTTCACCAATTACCACAATGAGACAGAAGTTTCAATTCTACTCACCATAATATCTGTTTGTAAACGTACCATTAAAAAGTAACGTGATGATGGAGTGTCTATATGGCTGTACCATGATCTTTGCATTGCTACGAAGTAAACCTCCAATTGGTCTCCCTTATTCCACCTGCTAAAACCCCTTCTCATCTCGAGTTGGGTTGTCGTCCCAATGCCTGGCAGACCCCCCCCCCCCCCCCCCAACCCCCCCGGTTCAATGGCTCCGGAGAGACCCCATCCTTTGAAAAGAGCACACAGTGCCACCCACAGAACAGAAGCAGATCAAACGCCAAATGCATTTCCATCACCCTCACCTCCATATTTATTATATATAGCCATTAAAAAATTATATATATATATTACAAATCCTGTTTATCTTCTTTTCCATAATTAGCAATTCATATATGCAGTAATGAAGACAATTTATGCAAAGGGTTTTTACCTCTCACCAGTCTCACCATTACCAACATTTCATGATGGCAAACAATTATTATTTTAGCAAACAATTATTGTGATTCATCCTATATTGTCCCGAAAATATCAAATCAAACTTTATTTGTCACATGCGCCGAAAACAACAAGTGTAGACTTTACCGTGAAATGCTTTACTTACAAGCCCTTAACTAACAGTGCAGTTCAAGAAGAGTTAAGAAAATATTTACCAAGTAGACTAAAATATAAAGTCATAATAAAAAGTAACACAATAAAAATAACAATAACGAGGTTATATACAGAGGGCACCGGTACAGAGTAGGTGTGGAGGCTATATACAGGGGGCACCGGTACTGAGTAGGTGTGGAGGATATATACAGAGGGCACCGGTACTGAGTAGGTGTGGAGGTTATATACAGAGGGCACCGGTACTGAGTAGGTGTGGAGGCTATATACAGGGGGCACCGGTACTGAGTAGGTGAGGAGGATATATACAGAGGGCACCGGTACTGAGTAGGTGTGGAGGATATTTACAGAGGGCACCGGTACTGAGTAGGTGTGGAGGCTATATACAGAGGGCACCGGTACTGAGTAGGTGTGGAGGTTATATACAGAGGGCACCGGTACTGAGTAGGTGTGGAGGCTATATACAGGGGGCACCGGTACTGAGTAGGTGTGGAGGCTATTTACAGAGGGCACCGGTACTGAGTAGGTGTGGAGGATATTTACAGAGGGCACCGGTACTGAGTAGGTGTGGAGGCTATATACAGAGGGCACCGGTACTGAGTAGGTGTGGAGGCTATATACAGAGGGCACCGGTACTGAGTAGGTGTGGAGGCTATTTACAGGGGGCACCGGTACTGAGTAGGTGTGGAGGCTATTTACAGGGGGCACCGGTACTGAGTAGGTGTGGAGGCTATATACAGAGGGCACCGGTACTGAGTAGGTGTGGAGGCTATATACAGGGGGCACCGGTACTGAGTAGGTGTGGAGGCTATTTACAGGGGGCACCGGTACTGAGTAGGTGTGGAGGCTATATACAGGGGGCACCGGTACTGAGTAGGTGTGGAGGCTATTTACAGGGGGCACCGGTACTGAGTAGGTGTGGAGGCTATATACAGGGGGCACCGGTACTGAGTAGGTGTGGAGGCTATTTACAGGGGGCACCGGTACTGAGTAGGTGTGGAGGCTATATACAGGGGGCACCGGTACAGAGTCAATGTGGAGGCTATATACAGAGGGCACCAGTACAGAGTCAATGTGGAGACTATATACAGGGGGCACCGGTACTGAGTAGGTGTGGAGGCTATATACAGGGGGCACCAGTACTGAGTAGGTGTGGAGGCTATTTACAGGGGGCACCGGTACTGAGTAGGTGTGGAGGCTATATACAGGGGGCACCGGTACTGAGTAGGTGTGGAGGCTATTTACAGGGGGCACCGGTACTGAGTAGGTGTGGAGGCTATATACAGAGGGCACCGGTACTGAGTAGGTGTGGAGGCTATTTACAGGGGGCACCGGTACTGAGTAGGTGTGGAGGCTATATACAGGGGGCACCGGTACAGAGTCAATGTGGAGGCTATATACAGGGGGTACCGGTACTGAGTAGGTGTGGAGGCTATATACAGGGGGCACCGGTACTGAGTAGGTGTGGAGGCTATATACAGGGGGCACCGGTACAGAGTCAATGTGGAGGCTATATACAGAGGGCACCAGTACAGAGTCAATGTGGAGACTATATACAGGGGGCACCGGTACTGAGTAGGTGTGGAGGCTATATACAGGGGGTACCGGTACTGAGTAGGTGTGGAGGCTATATACAGGGGGCACCGGTACTGAGTAGGTGTGGAGGCTATATACAGGGGGCACCGGTACTGAGTAGGTGTGGAGGCTATATACAGAGGGCACCGGTACTGAGTAGGTGTGGAGGCTATATACAGGGGGTACCGGTACTGAGTAGGGGTACAGGTTAGTTGAGGTAATATGTACATGTAGGTAGGGGTGAAGTGACTATGCATAGATAATAAACAACGAGTAGCAGCAGTGTACAAAAGGGAGGAGGGGTCAATGTAAATTGTCTGGTGGCGATTATATGAATTGTTCAGCAGTCTTATGGCTTGGGGGTAGAAGCTGTTGAGGAGCCTTTTGGTCCTAGACTTGGCGCTCGGGTACCTCCTGCCGTGCGGTAGCAGATAAAACAGTCTATAATTTGGTTGACTGGAGTCTCTGACAATGTTATGAGCTTCACTACCCTCTGTAGCACCTTACGGTCAGATCCCGAGCAGTTGCCATAGCAGGTGCTGATGCAACCGGTCAGGATGCTCTCGATGGTGCAGCTGGAGAACCTTTTGAGGATCTGGGGGCCAATGCCAAATCTTTTCAGTCTCCCGAGGGGGAAAAGGTTTTGTCGTTCCCTCTTCACAACTGTCTTGGTATATTTGGACCATGATAGTTCGTTGGTGATGTGGACACCAAGGAACCTGAAACTCTCGACCACCCCCCCGTCGATGCCAATGGGGGCCTGTTCGGCCCGCCTTTTCCTGTAGTCCACGGTCAGCTCCTTTGTCTTGCGCACGTTGAGGGAGAAGTTGTTGTCCTGGCACCACACTGGCACCAACATATTTTGGATACACACACTCATACACACTCATACACACTCATACACACTCATACACACTCATACACACTCATACACACTCATACACACTCATACACACTCACACACACTCACACACACTCATACACACTCATACACACTCACACACACTCACACACACTCACACACACTCATACACTACTTCCGGCGCCGACAGAGATGGCCGCCTCGCTTCGCGTTCCTAGGAAACTATGCAGTTTTTTGTTTTTTTACGTGTTATTTCTTACATTAGTACCCCAGGTCATCTTAGGTTTCATTACATACAGTCGAGAAGAACTACTGAATATAAGATCAGCATCAACTCACCATCAGTACGACCAAGAACATGTTTTTCGCGACGCGGATCCTGTGTTCTGCCTTACAAACAGGACAACGGAGTGGATCCTATGCAGCGACCCAAAAAAACGACTCCGAAAGAGAGGGAAACGAGGCGGTCTTCTGGTCAGACTCCGGAGACGGGCACAGCGCGCACCACTCCCTAGCATTCTTCTTGCCAATGTCCAGTCTCTTGACAACAAGGTTGATGAAATCCGAGCAAGGGTAGCATTCCAGAGGGACATCAGAGACTGTAACGTTCTTTGCTTCACGGAAACGTGGCTTACTGGAGAGACGCTATCCGAAGCGGTGCAGCCAACAGGTTTCTCCACGCATCGCGCAGACAGGAAAAAACATCTTTCTGGTAAAAAGAGGGGCGGGGGCGTATGCCTTATGACTAACGTGACATGGTGCGATGAAAGAAACATACAGGAACTCAAATCCTTCTGTTCACCTGATTTAGAATTCCTCACAATCAAATGTAGACCGCATTATCTACCAAGAGAATTCTCTTCGATTATAATCACAGCCGTATATATCCCCCCCCAAGCAGACACATCGATGGCTCTGAACGAACTTTATTTAACTCTCTGCAAACTGGAAACAATTTATCCGGAGGCTGCATTCATTGTAGCTGGGGATTTTAACAAGGCTAATCTGAAAACAAGACTCCCCAAATTTTATCAGCATATCGATTGCGCAACCAGGGGAGGAAAGACCTTGGACCATTGTTACTCTAACTTCCGCGACGCATATAAGGCCCTGCCCCGCCCCCCTTTCGGAAAAGCTGACCACGACTCCATTTTGTTGATCCCTGCCTACAGACAGAAACTAAAACAAGAGGCTCCCACGCTGAGGTCTGTCCAACGCTGGTCCGACCAAGCTGACTCCACACTCCAAGACTGCTTCCATCACGTGGACTGGGAGATGTTTCGTATTGCGTCAGATAACAACATTGACGAATACGCTGATTCGGTGTGCGAGTTCATTAGAACGTGCGTTGAAGATGTCGTTCCCATAGCAACGATTAAAACATTCCCTAACCAGAAACCGTGGATTGATGGCAGCATTCGTGTGAAACTGAAAGCGCGAACCACTGCTTTTAATCAGGGCAAGGTGTCTGGTAACATGACCGAATACAAACAGTGCAGCTATTCCCTCCGCAAGGCTATCAAACAAGCTAAGCGCCAGTACAGAGACAAAGTAGAATCTCAATTCAACGGCTCAGACACAAGAGGCATGTGGCAGGGTCTACAGTCAATCACGGACTACAGGGAGAAACCCAGCCCAGTCACGGACCAGGATGTCTTGCTCCCAGGCAGACTAAATAACTTTTTTGCCCGCTTTGAGGACAATACAGTGCCACTGACACGGCCTGCAACGAAAACATGCGGTCTCTCCTTCACTGCAGCCGAGGTGAGTAAGACATTTAAACGTGTTAACCCTCGCAAGGCTGCAGGCCCAGATGGCATCCCCAGCCGCGCCCTCAGAGCATGCGCAGACCAGCTGGCCGGTGTGTTTACGGACATATTCAATCAATCCCTATACCAGTCTGCTGTTCCCACATGCTTCAAGAGGGCCACCATTGTTCCTGTTCCCAAGAAAGCTAAGGTAACTGAGCTAAATGACTACCGCCCCGTAGCACTCACATCCGTCATCATGAAGTGCTTTGAGAGACTAGTCAAGGACCATATCACCTCCACCCTACCTGACACCCTAGACCCACTCCAATTTGCTTACCGCCCAAATAGGTCCACAGACGATGCAATCTCAACCACACTGCACACTGCCCTAACCCATCTGGACAAGAGGAATACCTATGTGAGAATGCTGTTCATCGACTACAGCTCGGCATTCAACACCATAGTACCCTCCAAGCTCGTCATCAAGCTCGAGACCCTGGGTCTCGACCCCGCCCTGTGCAACTGGGTACTGGACTTCCTGACGGGCCGCCCCCAGGTGGTGAGGGTAGGCAACAACATCTCCTCCCCGCTGATCCTCAACACTGGGGCCCCACAAGGTTGCGTTCTGAGCCCTCTCCTGTACTCCCTGTTCACCCACGACTGCGTGGCCACGCACGCCTCCAACTCAATCATCAAGTTTGCGGACGACACAACAGTGGTAGGCTTGATTACCAACAACGATGAGACGGCCTACAGGGAGGAGGTGAGGGCCCTCGGAGTGTGGTGTCAGGAAAACAACCTCACACTCAACGTCAACAAAACTAAGGAGATGATTGTGGACTTCAGGAAACAGCAGAGGGAACACCCCCCTATCCACATCGATGGAACAGTAGTGGAGAGGGTAGCAAGTTTTAAGTTCCTCGGCATACACATCACAGACAAACTGAATTGGTCCACTCACACAGACAGCATCGTGAAGAAGGCGCAGCAGCGCCTCTTCAACCTCAGGAGGCTGAAGAAATTCGGCTTGTCACCAAAAGCACTCACAAACTTCTACAGATGCACAATCGAGAGCATCCTGGCGGGCTGTATCACCGTCTGGTATGGCAACTGCACCGCCCTCAACCGTAAGGCTCTTCAGAGGGTAGTGAGGTCTGCACAATGCATCACCGGGGGCAAACTACCTGCCCTCCAGGACACCTACACCACCCGATGTCACAGGAAGGCCATAAAGATCATCAAGGACATCAACCACCCGAGCCACTGCCTGTTCACCCCGCTATCATCCAGAAGGCGAGGTCAGTACAGGTGCATCAAAGCTGGGACCGAGAGACTGAAAAACAGCTTCTATCTCAAGGCCATCAGACTGTTAAACAGCCACCACTAACACTGAGTGGCTGCTGCCAACACACTGACACTGACTCAACTCCAGCCACTTTAATAATGGGAATTGATGGGAAATGATGTAAATATATCACTAGCCACTTTAAACAATGCTACCTTATATAAATGTTACTTACCCTACATTATTCATCTCATATGCATACGTATATACTGTACTCTATATCATCGACGGTATCCTTATGTAATACATGTATCACTAGCCACTTTATACTATACTATGCCACTTTGTTTACATACTCATCTCATTTGTACATACTGTACCCGATACCATCTACTGTACCTTGCCTATGCTGCTCTGTACCATCACTCATTCATATATCCTTATGTACATATTCTTTATCCCCTTACACTGTGTACAAGACAGTAGTTTTGGAATTGTTAGTTAGATTACTTGTTATTACTGCATTGTCGGAACTAGAAGCACAAGCATTTCGCTACACTCGCATTAACATCTGCTAACCATGTGTATGTGACAAATAAAATTTGATTTGATTTGATACACACTCATACACACACTCATACACACTCATACACACTCACACACACTCATACACACTCATACACACTCACACACACTCATACACACTCACACACACTCACACACACTCATACACACTCATACACACTCACACACACTCATACACACTCATACACACTCATACACACTCATACACACTCACACACACTCACACACACTCATACACACTCATACACACTCACACACACTCACACACACTCATACACACTCATACACACTCACACACACTCATACACACTCATACACACTCATACACACTCACACACACTCATACACACTCATACACACTCATACACACTCATACACACTCACACACACTCACACACACTCATACACACTCATACACACTCATACACACTCATACACACTCATACACACTCACACACACTCACACACACTCATACACACTCACACACACTCACACACACTCATACACACTCACACACACTCATACACACTCATACACACTCATACACACTCACACACACTCACACACACTCATACACACTCATACACACTCACACACACTCACACACACTCACACACACTCATACACACTCATACACACTCACACACACTCATACACAATCATACACACTCATACACACTCATACACACTCAACCCCTTTCCCCTAGACTCAGATTCTCAACAGTTGTTGGATACACACACTCATACACACTCAACCCCTTTCCCCTAGACTCAGATTCTCAACAGTTGTTGGATACACACACTCATACACACTCATACACACTCACACACACTCATACACACTCACACACACTCATACACACTCACACACACTCATACACACTCATACACACTCATACACACTCACACACACTCACACACACTCATACACACTCACACACACTCACACACACTCATACACACTCATACACACTCATACACACTCATACACACTCACACACACTCATACACACTCATACACACTCACACACACTCACACACACTCATACACACTCATACACACTCATACACACTCATACACACTCACACACACTCATACACACTCATACACACTCACACACACTCACACACACTCATACACACTCACACACACTCATACACACTCATACACACTCATACACACTCACACACACTCATACACACTCATACACACTCACACACACTCACACACACTCATACACACTCATACACACTCACACACACTCATACACAATCATACACACTCATACACACTCATACACACTCAACCCCTTTCCCCTAGACTCAGATTCTCAACAGTTGTTGGATACACACACTCATACACACTCAACCCCTTTCCCCTAGACTCAGATTCTCAACAGTTGTTGGATACACACACTCATACACACTCATACACACTCACACACACTCATACACACTCACACACACTCATACACACTCACACACACTCATACACACTCATACACACTCATACACACTCACACACACTCATACACACTCATACACACTCACACACACTCACACACACTCATACACACTCATACACACTCACACACACTCATACACAATCATACACACTCATACACACTCATACACACTCAACCCCTTTCCCCTAGACTCAGATTCTCAACAGTTGTTGGATACACACACTCATACACACTCAACCCCTTTCCCCTAGACTCAGATTCTCAACAGTTGTTGGATACACACACTCATACACACTCACACACACTCATACACACTCACACACACTCATACACACTCACACACACTCATACACACTCATACACACTCATACACACTCACACACACTCACACACACTCATACACACTCACACACACTCACACACACTCATACACACTCATACACACTCACACACACTCATACACACTCACACACACTCATACACACTCACACACACTCACACACACTCATACACACTCATACACACTCACACACACTCACACACACTCACACACACTCATACACACTCATACACACTCACACACACTCATACACAATCATACACACTCATACACACTCATACACACTCAACCCCTTTCCCCTAGACTCAGATTCTCAACAGTTGTTGGATACACACACTCATACACACTCAACCCCTTTCCCCTAGACTCAGATTCTCAACAGTTGTTGGATACACACACTCATACACACTCATACACACTCACACACACTCATACACACTCATACACACTCACACACACTCATACACACTCATACACACTCATACACACTCACACACACTCACACACACTCATACACACTCACACACACTCACACACACTCATACACACTCATACACACTCATACACACTCATACACACTCACACACACTCATACACACTCATACACACTCATACACACTCATACACACTCACACACACTCACACACACTCATACACACTCATACACACTCATACACACTCACACACACTCATACACACTCATACACACTCACACACACTCACACACACTCATACACACTCACACACACTCATACACACTCATACACACTCATACACACTCACACACACTCATACACACTCATACACACTCACACACACTCACACACACTCATACACACTCATACACACTCACACACACTCATACACAATCATACACACTCATACACACTCATACACACTCAACCCCTTTCCCCTAGACTCAGATTCTCAACAGTTGTTGGATACACACACTCATACACACTCAACCCCTTTCCCCTAGACTCAGATTCTCAACAGTTGTTGGATACACACACTCATACACACTCATACACACTCACACACACTCATACACACTCACACACACTCATACACACTCATACACACTCATACACACTCACACACACTCATACACACTCATACACACTCACACACACTCATACACACTCACACACACTCACACACACTCATACACACTCACACACACTCACACACACTCATACACACTCATACACACTCATACACACTCACACACACTCACACACACTCACACACACTCACACACACTCATACACACTCACACACACTCATACACACTCATACACACTCAACCCCTTTCCCCTAGACTCAGATTCTCAACAGTTGTTGGATACACACACTCATACACACTCACACACACTCATACACACTCATACACACTCACACACACTCATACACACTCATACACACTCATACACACTCACACACACTCACACACACTCATACACACTCACACACACTCACACACACTCATACACACTCATACACACTCATACACACTCATACACACTCACACACACTCATACACACTCATACACACTCATACACACTCATACACACTCACACACACTCACACACACTCATACACACTCATACACACTCATACACACTCATACACACTCACACACACTCATACACACTCATACACACTCACACACACTCACACACACTCATACACACTCACACACACTCATACACACTCATACACACTCATACACACTCACACACACTCACACACACTCATACACACTCATACACACTCACACACACTCACACACACTCATACACACTCATACACACTCACACACACTCATACACAATCATACACACTCATACACACTCATACACACTCAACCCCTTTCCCCTAGACTCAGATTCTCAACAGTTGTTGGATACACACACTCATACACACTCAACCCCTTTCCCCTAGACTCAGATTCTCAACAGTTGTTGGATACACACACTCATACACACTCATACACACTCACACACACTCATACACACTCACACACACTCATACACACTCACACACACTCATACACACTCATACACACTCATACACACTCACACACACTCATACACACTCACACACACTCACACACACTCATACACACTCATACACACTCACACACACTCATACACACTCACACACACTCACACACACTCATACACACTCACACACACTCACACACACTCATACACACTCATACACACTCATACACACTCACACACACTCACACACACTCACACACACTCACACACACTCATACACACTCACACACACTCATACACACTCATACACACTCAACCCCTTTCCCCTAGACTCAGATTCTCAACAGTTGTTGGATACACACACTCATACACACTCAACCCCTTTCCCCTAGACTCAGATTCTCAACAGTTGTTGGATACACACACTCATACACACTCATACACACTCACACACACTCATACACACTCACACACACTCATACACACTCACACACACTCATACACATTCATACACACTCATACACACTCAACCCCTTTCCCCTAGACTCAGATTCTCAACAGTTGTTGGATACACACACTCATACACACTCAACCCCTTTCCCCTAGACTCAGATTCACAACAGTTGTTGGATACACACACTCATACACACTCAACCCCTTTCCCCTAGACTCAGATTATCAACAGTTGTTGGATACACACACTCATACACACTCAACCCCTTTCCCCTAGACTCAGATTCACAACAGTTGTTGGATACACACACTCATACACACTCAACCCCTTTCCCCTAGACTCAGATTATCAACAGTTGTTGGATACACACACTCATACACACTCAACCCCTTTCCCCTAGACTCAGATTCTCAACAGTTGTTGGATACACACACTCATACACACTCAACCCCTTTCCCCTAGACTCAGATTCACAACAGTTGTTGGATACACACACTCATACACACTCAACCCCTTTCCCCTAGACTCAGATTCTCAACAGTTGTTGGATACACACACTCATACACACTCAACCCCTTTCCCCTAGACTCAGAGTCTCAACAGTTGCACCATCCCAGAGCCCAACTCAAGAAAGGTCTTGGTGTATAAATTAATGTACAGTTGCAGTTGTCTGAGAAGGCCTGCAAAACAGATCAGATTTGATTAATCACATCCTAGGTGATGGAGGTCCGATTTTTTTTTTAAAATTGAACCTTTATTTAACTAGGCAAGTCAGTTAAGAACAAATGTTTATTTACAATGATGGCCTAGGAACAGTGGGTTAACTGCCTTGTTCAGGGGAACAATGGGTTAACTGCCTTGTTCAGGGGAACAGTGGGTTAACTGCCTTGTTCAGGGGAACAGTGGGTTAACTGCCTTGTTCAGGGGAATAGTGGGTTAACTGCCTTGTTCAGGGGAACAGTGGGTTAACTGCCTTGTTCAGGGGAACAGTGGGTTAACTGCCTTGTTCAGGGGAACAGTGGGTTAACTGCCTTGTTCAGGGGAACAGTGGGTTAACTGCCTTGTTCAGGGGAACAGTGGGTTAACTGCCTTGTTCAGGGGAACAGTGGGTTAACTGCCTTGTTCAGGGGAACAGTGGGTTAACTGCCTTGTTCAGGGGAACAGTGGGTTAACTGCCTTGTTCAGGGGAACAGTGGGTTGACTGCCTTGTTCAGGGGAACAGTGGGTTGACTGCCTTGTTCAGGGGAACAGTGGGTTGACTGCCTTGTTCAGGGGAACAGTGGGTTAACTGCCTTGTTCAGGGGAACAGTGGGTTAACTGCCTTGTTCAGGGGAACAGTGGGTTAACTGCCTTGTTCAGGGGAACAGTGGGTTAACTGCCTTGTTCAGGGGAACAGTGGGTTAACTGCCTTGTTCAGGGGAACAGTGGGTTAACTGCCTTGTTCAGGGGAACAGTGGGTTAACTGCCTTGTTCAGGGGAACAGTGGGTTTAACTGCCTTGTTCTGGGGCAGAACGGCAGATTTTTTTTCCTTGTCAGCTCGAGGGATCGATCTAGCAACCTTGCGGTTTCCCAACGCTCTATCCACGAGGCTACCTGCCACCCCCTTCCCCTGAAACACCCACAACATGGTCCCCCATTGTGACCATATTCCCAAGCATCTCCGTGTAGGCAGAACTTTGGTTTTTGTGACACCGTGGCAACAATAACTTGGCCCCCTCTCTGAATGTCAGAGTGTGACCCCCTCCCCCATGGGTTACTGCAGAGAGTTTTTTTTCCAGCACTGCCACTCTTTCCCAGTTATTACAATTTGAAGGTTCATCTTTTCTCTTTAAAAAATAAATATATATATTTTTTATTTATTTAACCCCTTATTCAAACAGAAAGAAATATATATATATATATATATTTTTTTACTGTAATTTTTTAACCTTCGCTACATTGAATGCTTTTGAAAGGTTATTGCTCTCCAACATGTGTTTTCTAGTTTTATGTTCCATGTTGCCCACCAACATATCCAGTTGCATACTTACAGTAGTTGTCATCATAGACATTATACACCATTTCTGTGTCGATCCCTTTCACACAGACGGACCCAGGTTCTACCTTGCCCCAGACACAGGTGCATTTCGTGTTCTGATATATATCTTTTTAATTTAGCCTTTTTTTTTATCTAGGCAAGTCAGTTAAGATCAAATTCTTATTTAAAATGACGGCCTACCCCAGCCATAAACCCTAAGCCGGACGACGCTGGGTCAATTGTGAGCCGCCCTATGGGACTCCCAACCATGGCCGGTTGTGATACGGCCTGGAACGGAACCAGGGTCTGTAGTGACGCCTCTAGCACTGAGGTGCAGTGTTTTAGACCGCTGTGATACAGCCTGGAACGGAACCAGGGTCTGTAGTGATGCCTCTAGCACTGAGATGAGGTGTCTTAGACCGCTGTGATACAGCCTGGAACGGAACCAGGGTCTGTAGTGACGCCTCTAGCACTGAGATGAGGTGTCTTAGACCGCTGTGATACAGCCTGGAACGGAACCAGGGTCTGTAGTGACGCCTCTAGCACTGAGATGAGGTGTCTTAGACCGCTGTGATACAGCCTGGAACGGAACCAGGGTCTGTAGTGACGCCTCCAGCACTGAGATGCAGTGCCTTAGACCGCTGTGATACAGCCTGGAACGGAACCAGGGTCTGTAGTGACGCCTCTAGCACTGAGATGCAGTGCCTTAGACCGCTGTGATACAGCCTGGAACGGAACCAGGGTCTGTAGTGACGCCTCTAGCACTGAGATGCAGTGCCTTAGACCGCTGCACCACTCGGGAGCCCAGAATCTCAATAGTTTATTCACTTTTCTTCCCCTTCCTCTTCTGCAGCTTCATTCTGTCACCCCCTGGTCTTAGTATTCTGTGTTTTCTTTATTATGTTGGTTAGGCCAGGGTGTGACATGGGTGATTTATGTGTCTTGTTTTGTCTTTTGTAGTCTATGGGGTTGTGTTCAGTTGAGTGTTCTAGGTAAGTCTATGGTTGCCTGGAGTGGTTCTCAATCAGAGGCAGGTGTTTATCGTTGTCTCTGATTGGGAACCATATTTAGGCAGCCATATTCTTTAGGTATCTGGTGGGTGATTGTTCCTGTCTCTGTGTTTTGCACCAGTTAGGACTGTTTCGGTTTTTCCACGTTTTCTTATTTTGTATAGTGTTTCACGTTTTCATCTTTCATTAAAGATGTTTATAAATAACCGCGCTGCATTTTGGTCCTCCTCTCCTTCCCAGGAAGAAAATCGTTACACATTCCTCTTCTACTCATGTCCTTCAGTCTCCGGAGAGGCATCCTTTAACCAACACTGATGAGCAAACAGCTGTGGATTTAAAGAACAACCCTGTTTAATCTTTTGAAAACTATAAGAAGTTAACTTAGTTTCTATATTCTTGAAAAAGACACACGTTGTTTTCAATGCCATCCCAAAATATTGTTAACATTTTCTCAACTTGCAAACATATGACAATGTAAAAACAGTGTTAATTATATTATCTTTTAACAGCTATTATCATCAATTAACAGCTGTTATTATTCATTAACAGCTATTATCATCAATTAACAGAGATCATCATTCATTAACTGCTGTTAGCATCAATTAACAGCTATTATCATTAATTAACAGCTATTACCCTCAATTAACAGCTATTATCATTATTTAACAGCTTTTATCATTAATTAACAGCTATTTTTATGAACACATCTTATCGCTAATTAACAGCTATTATCATTAATTAACAGCTATTATCATTACTTAACAGCTAGTATGATTAATTAACAGCTATTGCCATTAATTAACAGCTGTTATCATTAACTAACAGCTATTACCATGAATTAACAGCTATTACCATTAATTAACAGCTGTTATCATTAATTAACAGTTATTATCATTTGCAGAGTTCGGCACTGATATTCTTTTCCTTCAATAAGGTTTATACTGGGCTATGCTTCTGTATCAAATTAACTTGTTCTCTCTATTGCTTTTATAAATTAATGGGATGGCTGGGTGTGCTTGTACACGTTTTAATAGCTGGGTGTGCTTGGACACATTTTAATAGCTGGGTGTGCTTGGACACGTTTTAATAGCTGGGTGTGCTTGGACACGTTTTAATAGCTGGGTGTGCTTGGACACGTTTTAATAGCTGGGTGTGCTTGGACACGTTTTAATAGCTGGGTGTGCTTGGACACGTTTTAATAGCTGGGTGTACTTGGACACGTTTTAATAGCTGGGTGTGCTTGGACACGTTTTAATAGCTGGGTGTGCTTGGACACGTTTTAATAGCTGGGTGTGCTTGGACACGTTTTAATAGCTGGGTGTGCTTGGACACGTTTTAATAGCTGGGTGTGCATGGACACGTTTTAATAGCTGGGTGTGCTTGGACACGTTTTAATAGCTGGGTGTGCTTGGACACGTTTTAATAGCTGGGTGTGCATGGACACGTTTTAATAGCTGGGTGTGCTTGGACACAAGCACACAATCACACAATCGCAGCTCATTTAGTCTAGTGGGCTTGGCCCGTGGCAGACTGAGTTATGACCAACCCCTCCCCATTAGGACTTACCAAAATATCTCCCTGAGATAGCCTTGCTCTCTGCGTCCCAAATGGGTCTCTATTCACCATAGTAGAGTGCACTACATTTGACCAGAGCCCTATGGGGAACAGGGTGCTATTTTGGACGCAAAGGTTGATGGCTGTGTTTGTACTCCTCTCCTCACTGCAGGGCCCTGTTCGGGGGATGATGGATTTGCAGTGATCAGTTAAAACCACAGTGATGATAAACTAATGAATCAGTATCTGCATTAATCAAACATGGTCCGCCTTACAGAAAGACGAATGGAAATGTACAAGTTCCATGCTAATGATGAAGTGCTAACAATTTGGCGGCGGACAAGGCGAATAGAGGTAAATTACGCACCAGGGTTTCATGCATCATCTAAGAAGATATTAATATTTCCCCACCCCTATGACCCCCCCCCCCCCCCTCCCCTCCCCGCTAGCGTTCGCCCACGTTTAGAGGCATAATCAAATTTCATTACCAGCCAAACCGACACGATTAAACAGAGGTACAGCACACATCGCCTGACCTCACTCATTATATCCCCCCTACCTCACTTACTATGTCCCTCCTTCCTCACCCACTATATCCACTTTACCTCACTCACTATATCCCTCCCTCCTTCCTCACTTACTATATACCCCTCACCTCACTCACTATATCCCTCCTTCCTCACTCATTATATCCCCCCTACCTCACCCACTATATCCACTTTACCTCACCCACTACCTCACCCACTATATCCCCCTCACCTCACTCACTATATTCCCCTCACCTCACTCACTATATCCCCCCAACCTCACCCACTATATCCCCCCTACCTTACCCACTATATCCCCCCTACCTCACCCACTATGTCCCCCTCACCTCACTCACTATATCCCCCCTACCTCACCCACTATATCCCCCCAACCTCACCCACTATATCCCCCCCTACCTCACCCACTATATCCCCCCCTACCTCACCCACTATATCCCCCTCACCTCACTCACTATATCCCCCCTACCTTACCCACTATATCCCCCCCTACCTCACCCACTATATCCCCCTCACCTCACTCACTATATCCCCCCTACCTCACCCACTATATCCCCCCAACCTCACCCACTATATCCCCCCTACCTCACCCACTTTATCCACTTTACCTCACTCACTATATCCCCCTACCTCACCCACTATATCCCCCTCACCTCACTCACTATATCCCCCTCACCTCACTCACTATATCCCCCCAACCTCACCCACTATATCCACTTTACCTCACTCACTATATCCCCCCTACCTCACCCACTATATCCCCCTCACCTCACTCACTATATCCCCCCAACCTCACCCACTATATCCCCCTCACCTCACTCACTATATCCCCCCAACCTCACCCACTATATCCCCCCTACCTTACCCACTATATCCCCCCTACCTCACCCACTATATCCCCCTCACCTCACTCACTATATCCCCCCTACCTCACTCACTATATCCCCCTCACCTCACTCACTATATCCCCCCAACCTCACCCACTATATCCCCCTCACCTCACTCACTATATCCCCCCAACCTCACCCACTATATCCCCCCTACCTCACCCACTATATCACCCCTACCTTACTCACTATATCCCCACTACCTCACCCACTATATCCACTTTACCTCACCCACTATATCCCCCCTTCCTCACCCATTCCCAAACCCCAACCCCTCCTCAGCCAAACATCACTACACTTCCCTCCTTACTAAATCCACCGGCCACAGATAAGATCCAAATCAACATTTCCTGACCTGAGTCTCACAGACTCACGTACACCTTCCTGGTGCCCAGACAAACCCGTTAGTCAGGTGATCTTCCCCTGAGTGAAAGCCTCCTCTGGGGGTTCTGTCCCTCACAGCCTCCTTTGGAACCCAGGATCTCTGTCCACGTTCCAAATGGCACCCTATTTCATTTATAGTGCACTACTTTTGACCAAGCCCAAAGTAGTGCAGTACGTAGGGAATAGAGTGCCATTTGGGACACAGTCTCCGTCTCAGTGGCTGGCTCTTATCCCTGAGGCAGGATACACCGTGCTGTATGATCATCCATGTAGAAGATCATATGAGTGGTTTAGGTCTGTAAAATAAGAGGTCATGTGAACAGGTATGTAAAATAAGAGGTAATGTAAACAGATATGTAAAATAAGAGGTAATGTAAACAGGTATGTAAAATAAGAGGTAATGTAAACAGATGTAAACAGGTATGTAAAATAAGAGGTAATGTAAACAGGTATGTAAAATAAGAGGTAATGTAAACAGGTATGTAAAATAAGAGGTAATGTAAACAGATGTAAACAGGTATCTAAAATAAGAGGTAATGTAAACAGGTATGTAAAATAAGAGGTAATGTAAACAGGTATGTAAAATAAGAGGTAATGTAAACAGATGTAAACAGGTATGTAAAATAAGAGGTAATGTAAACAGATGTAAACAGGTATGTAAAATAAGAGGTAATGTAAACAGGTATGTAAAATAAGAGGTAATGTAAACAGATGTAAACAGGTATCTAAAATAAGAGGTAATGTAAACAGGTATGTAAAATAAGAGGTAATGTAAACAGGTATGTAAAATAAGAGGTAATGTAAACAGATGTAAACAGGTATGTAAAATAAGAGGTAATGTAAACAGGTATGTAAAATAAGAGGTAATGTAAACAGATGTAAACAGGTATGTAAAATAAGAGGTAATGTAAATCAGGTGTGTATTATAAGAGGTAGTGGTAGAAGTAGTAGTAGTAGTAGTAGTGTTAGTAGTAGTAGTAGTAGCAGTAGTAGTGGTAGTAGTGGTAGTAGTAGCAGTAGTAGTAGTAATAGAAGTAGTAGTAGTAGTGTTAGTAGTAGTAGTAGCAGTAGTAGTGGTAGTAGTAGTAGTAGTAGTGTTAGTAGTAGTAGAGGTAGTAGTAGTAGTGTTAGTAGTAGTAGTAGTAGTAGTAGAGGTGGTAGTAGTGTTAGTAGTAGTAGTAGTAGTAGTGTTAGTAGTAGTAGAAGTAGTAGAAGTAGTGGAAGTAGTAGTAGTAGTAGTAGTAGTAGTAGTAGTAGTGGTAGTAGTGGTACAAGTAGTAGTAGTAGTAGTAGTAGTAGTGGTAGTAGTAGTAGTAGTAGTAGTAGTAGTAGTAGTGTTAGTAGTAGTAGTAGTAGTAGAGGTAGTAGTAGTAGTGTTAGTAGTAGTAGTAGTAGTAGTAGAGGTAGTAGTAGTAGTAGTGTTAATAGTAGTAGTATAAGTAGTAG